>NW_024070186.1:177628859-177695959 GCF_014754425.2 Oryx dammah | reverse complement strand
AGAGTCCCTTGGACTGCAAGGAGATCCAACCAGTCCATTCTGAAGGAGATCAACCCTGGGATTTCTTTGGAAGGAATGATGCTAAAGCTGAAACTCCAATACTTTGGCCACCTCATGCAAAGAGTTGACTCATTGGAAAAGACTCTGATGGTGGGAGGGATTGGGGGCAGGAGGAGAAGGGGACGACCGAGGATGAGATGGCTGGATGGTATCACTGACTCGATGGACGCGAGTCTGAGTGAACTCCGGGAGATGGTGATGGACAGGGAGGCCTGGTGTGCTGCGATTCATGGGGTTGCAAAGAGTCGGACACGACTGAGCAACTGAACTAAAGTGAACTGAAGTCATTAAGAGCATTCCAGATTCAAAAGCAGGGTAATCAATGGAAGGAGTCTGTGCCCATCTTCAATTCATTATAGAAGCCAATCCAAGCAAGTATGAAAATGTGAACATCTCAGCTGAGATGACAAGTGTGCATGGATCCTGGGTTGGGTTATTTTTAGGATAGATGGGGCTGAAAGGACAGGGAGAAGGGTGGCATGAAGGTGGGATCCAATGGTTCCTTAGTCCTCTGTCATTGTCATCAGCTTGTCAATAATTTAGCTAATGTTTACTGACTGCTTTCTATGTGCTAACTGGTGTACACAACAGCCCAATGGGGTAGTGACTATTATTGTCCCCACTTCAAGGAGGAGACGCTGAGCCACAGAGACACTAAAGTAATTAAGTCAAGATCATGCAGCATGCAAGCAATAGAGCTGGATTTGGAAAAAAGGAATCTAGTTCTAGAATCCATGTTTTGAGCCACTGCCCTACACAACTTCACATTATTGCCCAAATAGCCACTACTGAGCACCTACACTGTCCCCTGTTTTAAGTTCTTTGTTATCTCATGTGTGTGCTCAGTCGCTTCAGTCATGTCATGTTGCCATGCCCTCCTCCAGCAGATCTTCCTGATCCAGGGATCAAACCCATGTATCCTGCACTGCAGGTGGATTCTTTACCACTGAGCTGCCAGGGAAACCCATGGAAATGAGGAACATGGCTGGGACACAGCTCTGGGATCCCATAATGGTTATCAGTTCAGTTCAGTTCAGTTCAGTCACTCAGTCATGTCCGACTCTTTGCAACCCCATGAATCGCAGCACGCCAGGCCTCCCTGTCCATCACCATCTCCCGGAATTCATTCAAACTCTCGTCCATTGAGTCGGTGATGCCATCTAGCCATCTCATCCTCTGTTTTCCCCTTCTCCTCCTGCCCCGAATCCCTCCCAGCATCAGAGTCTTTTCCAATGAGTCAACTCTTCGCATGAGGTGGCCAAAGTACTGGAGTTTCAGCTTTAGCATCATTCCTTCAAAAGAACACCCAGGGCTGATCTCCTTCACAATGGACTGGTTGGATCTCCTTGCAGTCCAAGGGACTCTCAAGAGTCTTCTCCAACACCACAGTTCAAAAGCATCAATTCTTCGACACTCAGCTTTCTTCACAGTCCAACTCTCGCATCCATACATGACCACTGGAAAAACCATAGCCTTGACTAGACGGACCTTTCTTGGCAAAGTAATGTCTCTGCTTTTCAATATGCTATCTAGGTTGGTCATAACTTTTCTTCCAAGGAGTAAGCGTCTTTTAATTTCATGGCTGCAGTCACCATCTGCAGTGATTTGGGAGCCCAAAAAAAGAAAGTCTGACACTGTTTCCACTGTTTCCCCATCTATTTCCCATGAAGTGATGGGATCAGATGCCATGATCTTTGTTTTCTGAATGTTGAGCTTTAAGCCAACTTTTTCACTCTCCTCTTTCACTTTCATCAAGAGGATTTTTAGTTCCTCTTCACCTTCTGCCATAAGGGTCTTGTCATCTGCATATCTGAGGTTATTGATATTTCTCCCAGCAATCTTGATTCCAGCTTGTGCTTCTTCCGGCCCAGCGTTTCTCATGGTTATAAGTCCCACTAATTCCACTAAGTTTGGCCTCCCATGCCATTCATTTCCTATTGCCTGTGCCAGGGGTTTGTCAACAGGGAGTGGGGAGGAAGTGAGTAACCACGTCACAGTGTGAATATTAAAGATAGACAAGCCAAGTGAGACCTGTCACTCAGGCCACCAAGGTGAGACATGGTTCAGGGGTTCCCAAGGCACCCATGTGGGCTGAGTGTTGGAATGATCCGTGGCCTGATGGCTACAGTTCAGCTGGATGGAGTAATGCAGCTGTGTCATTGTTGAAGGAATTCGAGTGTAATGTATTACATGCATTTTAGTAAGAAAGGTCAAATGTGCTTACACTGGGGGTAAAGGCTTGCCTCTCGTTGAGTCCCTCCTGCACTGCTTTCATGGTCCGTGTGAATAAATCTTGCCCATAAACAAAGATGTTGGTGTGCTCTTAGTCCCCCAAACTGGGGAGACCTCTTGTCAAAAGGACCAACCTCATCCTCACTCTAGAGCTGAGAATGCCTCTGGACGTGTGATCTGACCTTGCCCCTGAGTGCTAATCCCTCTATACACGGACACTCCCTTGATTACTGAGGTCCTTGAGCTAGAACGCAGTGAGCTGTGAGGGCCTTTGGGGAATGCTACCACCAGTCTCCCCTGTCAGGTGGTGAGGAATCAATCCCGGAAGCCTTGGAAACTGTCCCCAGGGCAGGCATGGCGGTCTAGCAAATGGAACAGTGGCAACACCTTCACAGTCCATTGAATCTATTAAAACAGAACCTTGCTGCTGCTTGTGTCTGAGGCAATGGTTGGTTTTACCTCCATTATAGTTTCTCCTAGGTACAAGCACCAACATCACAGTGAAGCGAAAAGACCTGATTCAGTCTGACAATTAAGCCAAAACATATTTATACTTGACTTCATTCTTCTGCTGATTCCTTGGCAGGCTGAAGAGTGAAATTGATGGTAGGGATCAGGCACTCCTAGTGACATTTGTGTGCACTTCTGTGGTGGTTCTCAGCCTCTTGAATGAATTCTGGTGTCAGAGGAGCAGGGAATTGAGAACCTGGGCGGCAGGCAGTTAGTTGAAAGGAGGGATTGTGAGGTCTAGACTGGTTAGGGAAGGATTTGAAGCTGGAAGAAGCTCACAGGTGAGAAAAAAGCAGTCAAGACCCCGAAGATCTCAGTGTCATTGGAGCAGTGGAGAAAATAAGATCACAGCTGGAGAACTTTGCCTTTATGACACAGGGCACTCCAGGAGATGCCGAGAAGTTCCAGGTACAGCTCAAGTTAGTGCAGGGAGACATCAAAGTGTGGAGCTCAACAATGGGGCTTTTTTTTTTCTTTTTGGACAGGCCATCTCAAGAATTGGGCTTTTTTTTGGACAGGCCATCTCATGGACGCTGAAGTTACCCAAGCTGTGAGAGTATGTCCAGGATGTCAGTGATGAGACTAGAGGTGGTCTGATGGCATGGCTTCATTTTTGCTGGGAGTTGCAAGAGTTAGTGGGAAGGAGCTCAGGATAATGTATGGATAGAAAAGATCTAGAGGACAGTTGACCCAAGCTATTTGTACTTTGTATGGTGGCCAAGAATGGCAGGGCTGTCTGGTGGCATGAACTGCCTTCAAATTTCTGGATCAGACTAATTCTTTTCAAGAGGCTTTGGCTGATTCCGACTTTTGCTCAAGGTCTCCCATAGTTTGTGGGTCTTGACACACAATTTGTTCCAGAAGCAAATGAGACGGGTAGGGAAGCCACCATGGTGGACCCAACTGTTACTTGTATGACACATAACCACACATGTCCCCACAGCCTTAGGGGAGAAAAAAGCTGCTTCTTTACCTATGTAGAATTATTTATCCCTCCTCATGTGTATACTTTTATACTTCTAGTCCTAGAAACTATGGAATTTTGGAATTAAAAAACCACTGATGGCTTCTGAACTCAGAGGAAGCTCCCTCCTAATGGTAATTTCCACATCCACCTTCTCCTTTAATGATCCACCTTATGTCATTCCTTCCGGGGCCACTAGCTGCATCCAGCTGTACTCATGGAACAGATGCTTCCCAAACGGTAAGCATCCTTTTGGACCTTTGACCAACTTCTAATCACCTACCATTTCCCTTTATAACCTTTGTAAGAAAATACTTATTTTAGGTATTAACCCAAGGATTCTCTGTCCTTCTTTGTCCATGAAGTTGGTGGCTTTTAAGGCTTCTGAGGAAGGGTGGTACCGCAGAAGAGCAGGTCAATGTGTGCTGTCTGGGAAGAAGGGCTTGGACATAGCTGAATGACTGCCCAGGGAGACTCTGCCATGGGACTGTGCAAGTCTCAGAAAGTATGCTGCATGGATTATGGCTGACGACCAAGTCAGGAGAGGAGCAGCGTGGCTTGAAGGATGCCAGCATGCCTGGTGGGCAGTGACCAAGGACCAGATTCACTCTCTGGCACTTGATCCTTCTGCCCCCAGAATATAAGTGCCTTACTCATCCAGGGAACAAGTGAGGGGGCCTCCCTGATTTGGTGAGATTGTGTTTCTACCACCCAAAGGAAATGTGGCTTGGGATACCAATAAAGATCAGCCTCAGAACCATCCAGAACACTTAATTTCTGGCAGCCCTAATTTGTGGACTGAAATTCTTACTTTTGGGATGGAGGGGTGCTAAATTGTATGTGTACATGCTGTACTGATAGCAAATGTTAGGAATAAAGTTATATTACATATATCCTGGCAGAAATATATTTCAGAAGGATAAGGGCATCCGTACGTCATAGCAGACTATTCTCAACAGCCAAGACATGGAAACAACCTAGATGTGCACAGACAGATGAGTGGATAAAGAAGATGTGCACACACACCACGGAGAAGGCAGTGGCAACCCACGCCGTACTCTTGCCTGGAGAAGTCCCCGGACAGAGGGCCCTGGTGGACTACAGTCTCTGGGGTCACAAAGAGCTGGCCACGACTGAGCAACTGAGCCCACATGTATGCAAGAGAATACTACTCAGTCATGTAAAAAGAAGGAAATGATGTCATTTGCAACAACGTGGATGCAACTAGAGCTTATCATACTAAGTGAAACAAGTCGGGAAGAAAGACAAATACCATATGATATCACTTATCTGTGGCATCTAAAATATGGCACAAATGAACCTATCTATGAAACAGACAGGTGGTTGCCAAGGGGGAGGCGGTTGAGGGAGGGATGGAGCGGGAGGTTGGGCTGAGCAAGTGTAAACTATTGTATACAGTGGAGAAGGAAATGGCAACCCACTCCAGTATTCTTGCCTGGAGAATCCCATGGATGGAGGAGCCTGGTGGGCTGCAGTCCATGAGGTCGCTAAGAGTCAGGCACGACTGAGGGACTTCACTTTCACTTTTCACTTTCATGCATTGGAGAAGGAAATGGCAACCCACTCCAGTGTTCTTGCCAGGAGAATCCCAGGGACTGGGGAGCCTGGTGAGCTGCCTTCTATGGGGTCTCACAGAGTCAGACACGACTGAAGTGACTTAGCAGCAGCATATATAGAGCGGAAAAACAACAAGGTCCTACTGTATAGCAGAGGGATCTATAATCAATATCATGGGATAAACCATAAAGTAACAGAATATAAAAAGCATGTATATATATATGTGTGTGTGTGTGTATAACTGAGGCACTTTGCTGTACAGCAGAAATAAATATGACATTGTAAATTGACTATACTTCAATTAAAAAATATTAAAACAGTAAAAAAAGAAAGCCACGTTACCTCAAGGCAGTGCTGCAGCTCTGAGAGAATTGGTGAGCAGAGGTGAAGTGGTTTCCAGAAGTTACTGCAGAGTTTTAAAAAGATGCTACCTGTGATAAGGATGGAGGAGGAGACAGGCAGCTGGGCAGGAGCTGAAGGAAAGAAGAACAGAGTGGGAGGCTAATTTCGAGAGATTTCTCTTGCAGGTGGAATTTCTGACAGAACCAGATCTTTTACTGGGCCAGGCCATCAAGACAGAAAAGATTTTGGTATCAAACCAAACCAGCTTGCCGCTTAGTTCTCCCAAAGGTGAGCTGCTGCGTAGATCAGGAGGAGGGATGTCCAGATCCTCTAGAGCACAGGGCTCTCAAGGGTGGAGCTGGTGGTCAGGGCCCTTGGCCTTGGGAGTGTCGCCCTCATTAGCAGTCTGCGGTGCCCCCAAGCGTGGATTGGAATAGTTTAGACATAAATGCCTCATTTCTGATTGACTTGTTTCCATTGAGTCCATACCTATTAGGGATCTGTTGGTAATTATCCGGCTCCACTTCAGCCCCTGGAGGCCTGTATTCCGCAGCAGTAATGAGTCCGAGCAGCCTCTCTGGCATAATAAACAGCACAGGAACGGGTGCAAGGGCATTGGCTTCCTCTCTCAATAGGGTAACTTGGGCTTCAAGGACGATCAAGACTCACGATCACAGCGAGCTTTAATTGCTTCTGTAAGACTGCAGATGAGTAGCTGGCATTGAGATCCCCCCAGTCTCAGCTGAGAAGTGAGACCTTTATTCGTGTTGCTTGTTTGAAAAGTAGGGGGATCAGTGACAGTAACAACAGCCATCATTTAGTGAGTATTTATTAGGTGCCAGACCCTGTGGTAAGTGCTTTGCATTATTTTGTGTAAAAATCACCACTGTTGTTGTTTGAATTTTTTTGCCTGCACTGGGTCTTTGCTGTGGCTCACGGGCTTCTCCAGTTGTACGTGGGGCTCCTTTGTTATGGCACACAGGCTCAGTAGTTGCAGCAGGTGGGCTTTAGTTCCCCAAGGCATGTGGGATCTTAGTTCCCCGACCAGGGATCAAACCCACCCCCCCAGTGTTGGCAAGTGGATGCTTAACCATTGGACCACCAGGGAAATCCAGTTCACTACTGTTTGATGAGTGAGGGACTACGATTGTCCCCATTTTATAAATGCAGAAAGTGAGGCTCCCACAGAGTAATGTGATTTGCCTGGTTGGTAAAGGATGGATCTGATTGTAAATCTGGAGATACTGGGAAGCAGGCAGGTGTCCTGGACAGGAGGACATGAGGAGCCATTTCTTGAGTCTTTTGTCTTTAAGCTTGATGAAGAGGTCGTTATTTAAAGGAGATGGAGGCAAAGCAATGTTTTCATATATGAAATCTTTGTCATAGTTCCTTTTTCTGTCTATCAAAAGGAAGGATCTCATAAAATCTAAAAATCTACCTGTCAAACAATCTCCATGTTCATATAAGTTACTGTAGGACCCCCAAAGTCCACAGCCCCTCAAGAGCAGCAAGAGTTCCTGATAAGCACACATACAATAGTTAGGAAATAAAGTAGCTTTTAAAACAAAATAGATAACATATATTTTTAAAGTAAAGGAAAGAAGCAACCATATGCACCAATGTTTGGAAAGATGTATATAAGCATTTGAACTGCAGAATTCTGGAGGATTTTCCCCTTCTTTCTGCTTTGTATAATCAACCTATTTTTAATCTAAAATAATTTCAGGAACAGTTATTTTAAAAAGCAACCATAAAGCTCTCTCCATAAAACTCAGCTGTGGATATAAACCATTTCAAAGAAAGTGAAAATGAAATACAACATCTTTGATTTTAGGGGATCAGCTAAAGCTGAATTCAGGGAAAATAATTGCTTTAAATTCTTTAGTCATTAAACAAGTATGAAGTGAAACAAATGAAATGAGCTTTGACCTCAAGAATTAGAAAGAGAAGGTCAACAAAATAAACACAAAGAAAGCAAGAGAGAGGACTTAACAAAAAGAGCAATCATAAACTGAACTAGAAATTACAAGGCTAATAAACATTGATAGCTACATCCAAAACCTGGCTCATTAAAATGACCAGTCAGCAAAATTCAGAGTGGGAAGGGAATAAGAAGTGTGAAATTAAAGGATATTTTAAAAGAATTAGAAAGGAACTAAAGAGCCTCTTGATGAAAGTGAAAGAGGAGAGTGAAAAAGCTGGCTTGAAACTCGACATTCAAAAAACTAAGATCCCAGCATTTGGTTTCATCACTTCCTGGCAAATAGATGGGGAAGCAATGGAAACTGACAGACTTTCTTTCTGGGGGCTCCAAAATCACTGCAGATGGTAACTGCAGCCATGAAATTAAAAGACACTTGCTCCTTGGAAGAAAAGCTATGACCAACTTAGATAGCATATTAAAAAGCAGAGACATCACTTTGTCGACAAGGGTCCATCTAGTCAAAGCTATGGTTTTTCCAGTAGTCATGGATGGATGTGAGAGTTGGACCATAAAGAGAGCTGAGCACCAAAGAATTGATGCTTTTGAACTGTGGTATTGGAGAAGACTCTTAGGAGTCCCTTGGACAGCAAGGAGATCAAACCAGTCAATTCTAAAGGAAATCAGTCCTGAATATTCATTGGAAGGACTGATGCTGAAGCTGAAGCTCTAATACTTTGGCCACCTGATGCAATGAGCCAACTCATTGGAAAAGACCCTAACGCTGGGAAAGTTTGAAGGCAAGAGGAGAAAGGGATGACAGAGGATGAGATGGTTGGATGACATCACTGACTCGACGGATGTGAGTTTGAGCAAGCTCTGAAAGTTGGTGATGGACAGGGAAGCCTGGCATGCTGCAGTCCACGGGGTCGCCAAGAGTCGGACACGACTGAGCAGCTTAACTGAACTGATATTATAATACAGTGGAAATGAATTTGAAAATCTAGATGAAATGGATTCTTTTCAAGAAAAATACAAATGGATAAAATTAATAAAAATGGAAGGATATAAATAGACTAGTAGCTTTGAAGAAAATAGTAAAAGTTGTAAACAAAATTCCACTTTCCTAAAAGATGCCATGTTCAGACAATTTTATGGATGAGTTCTTTGTGTGTGTGTGTTTTAAACTTTTTATTTTATTTTGGAGTATTTAACCAATTAATAAAGTTGTAATAGTTTCAGTTGGACAGCAAAGGGACTCAGCCATCCATATACATGTAACCATTCTCCCCCAAACTCTCCTCCTATATGGATGAGTTCTTTTAAACATACAAATAACAAGTCATTTCCAGACTACTTGAACAGGCAGAACAAATAAAAGGAAGAAAACTTTCTCAAGTTGTTTTATGAAGGTAGCATAGCTGATAGCAAAATCTGATTTAAAAAATCACACAAAAAAGAATATTACCAACCACAGTTCCTTCTAAACATGGATGCAAAAATCCTAAATAAAATATCAAATCAAATCTAATCAAGTTGACTCTAACACTATACTAGAAGTACATTAAAGCATAACCCAATGAAGCTTAATCTTGTAATGCAAGGATGGTTTAATATTGAGAAAGTTATAAACACATCTGGTTATATCATTAAGTACATAGAGGGAAACCAAATGATCAACTCTGTAGATTTTGTTTAAAAAAACATTGAGTCTTTAATACTTACTTTTCTTAAAAACTCTAGATAAAATTGGAATAAAGGTGTAGCTCCTTAATATAATGAAGAATTTCTACCTTAAAATAATTCATTAACTTAAAGGAAAAATATTAATACTAGAAATAATCTCATATAGTCAAGGGCAAAAAGAGATCCCTATTATGGTTTCCATGTCATCAATATTTAACATTGCCTGTTTTTCAAAACTGCTTTTCAAAAATAATATCTAGTCAAACATGGTCCGATACATGTGCTCTTCTCTGGGCATGTTAAATTTGGTGGCTCTTCAAGCCTAGATTTAAAACTTCAATATTTGAATTATAAAAGTTATATGTGCTTGTTGAAATAATTCAAACAACTGATATGAGTCAAGCATTAAAGTAAAATCAACAATCTTTTCTTCCTCTATACAAACTAATTATCCCTAATAAACACTACCGAAAATTGGGGGTCGGGGAGGAATGGGTTGGGAGTTTGGGATCAGCATTTGCAAACTATTATATATAGGATGGATAAACAACAAGGTCCTATTGTATGGCACAGGCAACTATATTCAGGATCCTGTGATAAGCCACACTGGAAAACAATATGAAAAAGAATACATATTTATTTATTTCTGTACAGCAGAAATTAATTCAACATTGTAAATTAACTATACTTCAATAAGCTAATTTTTTTTAATGTATGTCTTCCATATTTTCCTTTGCTTTCATAGACATCTAGAAACATATGAGTACTTAACAGTTTTTTTTAAAACCTTTATTGGAGTATAGCCGCTTTACAATGCTGTTAGTTTCTGCTGTATAGCAAAGTGAATCAGCTATATGTATACGTAAATCCCCTCTCTTTTTGGATTTCCTTCCATTTGGGGTACCACAGGGCATTGAGTAGAGCTCCCTGTGCTATAAAGTAGGTTTTCATTAGTTATCTATTTTATACATAGTAATATACACATGTCAACCCCAATCTCCCAATTCATCCCTTCACTTTTAAAAGGGTTTCTTCAAAAAGTGGGGAATACAAAATATATTGCTCTTTAGTGTGCTTTTTTGCAGTTTTCAGCTTACCACATACATTCCTCCAGTTAATACAAAATACTCTACATGATTAAACTGATAGTCAGTCATTATTAAGTGTAGTGGCTGAGTGCTAAGTGGAGGACTGGAAAAGGAGGACAATTCACGTTAGTCTTCACCCTCTCTCTTTGTGCCCCAACAATTCAGCTCTGACCTGAACTTGCATGCCCATTGAGCAAAATAACATCCCTGCAGTTATTTGGAACTACCCTTCCCAGACAGTGGTTTAAGGTCCACCTATTTGGTCCTTAATAAGCCGCTTTGAAGTGTTTCACTCCTCCTCTACAAATGGCTCATCAGCATATTCCTTCCAGCCATACATGAACTTCTCCTTGAGAGGAATTTTGGTGAATACAATGTTCAGTAACACTTGAGTCCTCCACTGATGCTGTGATTGATGCCTCAGCTGAGTGTTTAGGTGTCTTGTCCTACAATCTAGTTCTGAATCTAGTGTTGGTCAAGGGGTGAGGAAATGAGCCCTCATGCACAGTATGTGAAATTTGGCACAATATTTGGTAGAAGTAGGAGGGGGAGAAGCTGGACTGGGAGAGTGGAAGGCCCTGGGATGATGTGAAACCATTTTCAGTCACTAGACAGCAACCCACTTCAATATTCTTGCCTGGAGAATCCCAGGGACAGAGAAGCCTGGTGGGATGCCATCTGTGGGGCTGTAGAAAGTCAGACACGACTGAAGTGACTTAGCAGCAGCAGCAGATACCCCAAAGTCCAGATTAGGCCTGTCTATTTAGCACAGTGGGTTTTTAAAATTGAATTAGCATTTTAAAATTTGGTTATTTTATTTAAAAATCCAAATTTCTAGCTCCCTTTGAAAAAGAAAATCATAGGATTCTGATCTCAGGTCTCATATTTCTGTGTTGTTGTTCAGTCACTAAGTGGTGTCTGACCTTTTGTGGCTCCATGGACTGCAGCACGCCAGGCTTTCCTGTCCTTCACTGTCTCCCAGAGTTTGCTCAAACTCATGTCCATTGAGTCGTTGATGCCATCCAGTCATCTCATTCCCCTGTTGTCATCTCCTCCTCCTGCCCTCAATATTCCCCAGCATCAGTGTCTTTTCAAATGAGTCGGCTCTTCACATCAGGTGGCCAAAGTGTTGGAGCTTCAGCTTCAGCATTGGTTCTTCCAGTGAATATTCAAGGTTGATTTCCTTTAGGATTGACTGGTTTGATCTCCTTGCTGTCCTAGGGACTCTCAAGAGTCTTCTCCAACACCACAGTTCAAAAGCATCAGTTCTTGGGTGCTCAGCCATCTTTATGGTCCAACTCTCACATCCATACATGACTACTGAAAAAACTATAGCTTTGACTAGATGGACCTTTGTTGGCAAAGTGATGTCTTTGCTTTTTAGTATGCTGTCTAGGTTTGTCATAGTTTTTCTTCCAAGGAGCAAGTAAGTGTCTTTTTATTTCATGGCTGCAGTCACTATCTGCAATTATTTTGAAACCAAAGAAAATAAAATGTCACTGTTGCCACTTTTTCCCCATCTATTTGCCGTGAAGTGATGGGACAAGATGCCATGATCTTAGTTTTTTGGATGCTGAGTTTTAAGCATCTTTTTCACTCTCCTCTTTCACCTTCAAGAGGCTCTTTAATTCTTACTCCCTTTCTTCCATTAGAGTGGTATCATCTGCATATCTGAGGTTGTGGATATTTCTCCTGGCAATCCTGATTCCAGCTTGTAATTCATCCAGCCTTTTATTTCACATGATGTACTCTGTATAGAAGTTAAATCAGCAAGGTGACAATATACAGCCTTGACATACTCCTTTCCCAATTTTTAATGAGTCTGTTGTTCCATGTCCAGTTCTAACTGTTGCTTCTTGACCTGCAAACAGGTTTCTCAGGAGGCAGGTAAGTGGTCTGGGATTCCCATCTCTTTAAGAATTTTCTACAGTTTGTTGTGATCCACCAAGCCAAAGGCTTTAGCATAGGCAATGAAGCAGAGTAGATGTTTTTCAGGAATTCTCTTGCTTTTTCTATGATCCAACAGATGTTGGCAATTTGATCTCTGGTTCCTCTGCCTTTTCTAAATCCAGCTTGTACATCTAGAAGTTTGGTTCACGTACCATTGAAGCCTAGCTTGAAGGATTTTAAGCATTATCTTGTCAGCATGTAAAATGAGTGCAATTGTGTGGTAGTTTGAATATTCTTTGGCATTGCCTTTTTTGAGGTTTGGAATGAAAACTGACCTTTTCCAGTCCTGTGGCCACTCTTGAGTTTCCCAAATTTGCTGACATATTGAGTTCAGCACTTTAACAGCACCATCTTTTTGGATTTTAAATAGCTCAACTGGAATTCCATCACCTCCACTAGCTTTGTTTGTTGTAATGCTTTCTAAGACCTGCTTGACTTCATACGCCAAAATGTCTGGGTCCAGGTTTGTGACCACACCATCATGACTATCCGGGTCCGACATTTTGTGTATAGTTCTGTGTGTTCTTGCCACCTCTTCATAATCTCTTTTGCTTCTGTTAGGTCCTTACCGTTTCTTTACTGTGCCCATCTTTGCAGGAAATCGTCCCTTGATACCTCCAGTTTTGATATCTCCAGTTTTGTCAAAGAGATCTTTAGTCTTTCCCATTCTGTTGTTTTCTTCTATTTCTTTGCATTGTTCGTTTAAGAAGGCGTTCTTATCTCTCCTTGCTATTCTCTGGAATTCTGCATTCAGTTGGGTATATCTTTCCCTTTCTCCTTTGCCTTTTGCTTCTCTTCTTTTCTCAGCTATTTGTAAGGCCTCCTCAGACAAAGGATGAGGCCTCCCCCTCCTTGCCATCTTGTCTTTCTTTTTCTTTGGGATGGTTTTGGTCACCGCCTCCTGTACAATGTCATATCCCTCTGTTACAACAATTTTCAGGCGCTGCCCTCATCCTTTAGTTCACCTACAATTTCCAGGCTCAGGCCTTGTACACAATTACCAAGAACAACTGCACACATTGTGAACTACTCAAGTTCAGAGGGTATCATTCGCATAGACTAATATGAATGTTATACCCTGGAATTATGTGATGTGGTGATACTAACCCTGTTTTTACTTGCATTTTAGATGTCTGCATTAGGAGTTTTGACATCTAATGGGAAATTTATACAAAAGCTGTATTTAAGAAAATCAAAGATCGCTTGCATCTCCATATATTAGCTGTGCTTATTTTCGGCTGGTGGCATTATGATTCAGTTCTATCCTCTTTGTGATTTTTCATATTTTCTGATTTTTCTGCAAGAAACATTATTCTGTCTTTAATCAGAGAACTAGGGAGACAACAATAAATGTTACATTAAGAAAAAAGTAAACGAGGTGTCTTGAGATTCTGGCAGGAAGGAGAGCAGACACCAGCATTTACTTGCAAGTGAGAGGCTGGAAGCAAGTGATGAGAGGATTTCTAATGAGGCCAGGAGTCCAGGGAATGTGTTAGAAGGGGACTGTGATTACCATCTGAATCTAACAGTCTTCTTTAGAAATTGCTAAGTGCACGGTGTCCTGGGAACACAGGGAGACGTGGAAACCAGCACAAGAGCAGGGTACGTTGCCCTAGGAATGAGGATTGAGGTTTCGTTCCTTTTTTTTCTCTCTTGGTGAAAGGAAGTGAACATAGGCTCTGAGCTTGGGAGAAGCTTGATTAATTCCCAAGTTGTGGCTAGTGAATAAAAGTTCAATTAGAATTGTGCTTGCTAATGAAATCCAAATGCTGAAGCAGGAAACTGGCAGAAGCAGCCTTGTTTTCTGAAAGTACAGACCAGGAAGCTGGAGAGGGTGGTGCTGGAGAGAGTGAACAGCTGTTCCCCCGGGCTGGAAGTGCTGTGGGCGAGAGTGCTTTCACTATAGCCAGGGCAGAAACAAATTGCATTCAAGCTTGTGAGCTGTAAGCCCTTTGGTACTTCCAAGACCTCATCTGTAAAATGAAGGTAAAATACTGTCTTCATAGAGTTATTATAAGAATGAAGTGGTATGACATAAAGTTCATTTGTTTTTCCTTTTTCTCAAGCTAATTCAACATGTCAAGCACTTATAGAGAAAGTACCTGCAGAAGGCAGAGCATTACATGGGTTCTGTAGGGAGCTGTAGACAGACTGTACAATATAGCACCATGTTCTTTACGTGTATAATCTCTTTTAACATCACCATGATCCCATGAGATGAATATATTTATAAAAACTTTGTTTTTAACTTTTCATTTGAAAACAATTTTAAATTCACAGAAAGTTGAAAAAAAAATAGTGTAGAAAATTCCTATGTACCCTTCATCCAGTTTCACCTAACATTAACATCCTACATAATCACAGTTTGAGTCTCAAAACCAGGAAATTAACATCAGTACAGTTCTGTCAAATTTCCCCTAATGTTAGTCAAAGTGAAAGTGAAAGTTACTCTATCATGTCCAACTCTTTGCGACCCCATGGACTATACAGTCCATGGAATTCTCCAGGACAGAATACTGGAGTGGGGTAGCCTTTCCCTTCTGCAGGGGATCTTCCCAACCCAGGGATCAAACCCAGGTCTCCCACATTGCAGGTGGGTTCTTTACCAGTTGAGCCACAAGGGAAGCGCAGTGTTAGTCAATGTTTCTCTGAATGCCCTTTTTCTGTTTCAGAATCCAGTCCAGGAATCCCACATTGCGTGTAGTTGTTGTGTCTCTTGAATTTCTAAGTTACAGATATTCTGAGGGATTTTGGTGGTATCCATCTTGAGCAAGGAGTGAGGAAAGGTCATTTGATATGAAAAGGATCCACATAGCAAGTTTCATCTGAGATTAGATCAGTGTTGCTCAAAATGCTCCTTCTACCACTAGACATTAAGTTTACCTGTAGTGACCATGCAGATCCCAGAGGACCAGTTCAGACCTTCAAAATCAGCTTCTTTGGAGGTAGATCTCAGAAATCTGCATTGTAACTCGTTTCCCAGTGGTTTTATGCACATTAAAATTTGTAACCTAAAAGGAGGAATGTATAGGGAGGAAAGGAAGGAAATAGTGTTAACCATTTGCATGTTGGCAAGCTCAGTCACTCAGTTGTGTCCGACTCTTTGAAACCCCATGGACTGTAGCCTGCCAGGCTCTTCTGTCCATAGGATTTCCCAGGCTAGAATACTGGAGTGGATTGCCATTTCCTCCTCTAGAGGATCTTCCCAACCCAGGGATCGATCCCGTGTCTCCTGCTTGGCAGGCAGATTTCTCACCACTGAGCCACCTGGGAAACCCAAGTGGGATTCCCATTTACCTAAATCCAGTTTGTCTGAGCTCAGGGGTTATGCGCAACCTTCCCTGCAGGAGAGTTATACATGCCTGTTCTCTGAGTTCAGATAAAGCAGTATGTGCTTCTGTCAGTCAAATGTGAGCGGAAGTGACATATGTCATTCCTCTTGATGTTAGGTACATGGTTTACCACATCTCAATAATATACCAAGTAGAAGCTGTATTATCAGTCTGGGTCCTGGAATAAAGATAACTTGGAGCAGAGCTTCATTCAACCCAGGTTGAAAGTGTGGAGTGAGCAAGAAACACCGTTTGCTGTGTTAAGCCTCTGAGAACTGAGGGTTGTTTACTGCAGCGGAACCTAACCCATTCTGATTGGTGGCAACTAATGTGAAACTAATTCACTTGGTTGCCTGTACATACAACTATCAGGAGATTTCCTTTGATTTGCCTAAGAGAATTTTTGACATAATTTTTAGTTTCTTTGAAATATTTTCTGAATGTGTATTAGTTCATTCTCATGAATATCTTTTTTTTCTTCTGTCTGCTGAATAATCTTTCTTTAATGTGTATGTTTATCCCAATAAATATTTTCAGACTTGCATGATTTCATACAGGACTTACCAGATTCATCCCTTTTGATTATTTGTCTCCTTCTTGATTTTTTTTTTTTTTTGTGCTGTGCATGCCTGAGTGTACTCCAGGAGCTAAACCAAATTAATATGTAGCCTGCATTCTCTCCTGTTTAAGAAGGCACTGGCATTTTGACAGCAAGGATGAAGACACAAGATAGATGGGTTGAGAATTATATTGAATTCCACTCTATTTTATTTTTCAAAATAATTCATAAAGGAATCCGGGGACTCTGAGACACAATGATACATATAACCTTACTACCAAATGTATATATTACTAAATTATAAAACTTTGCAGAAAATATCATTAATGGCAAAAGTCATTAAAGGGTTTGAACATTTATTCATTTAACAAATATTTATCAAGTGCCTCAAATCTACCAGGGGGTACAGTAGGGAATGATGAGTGGCTGTCCCCATGGAGAGTTCATTAAGCCTAGATGGTTAGAGGCAGGATTTGAGGCCAGTGGTATAACTGAGCCATTTATTTCACCCTCTCTTTCTAGAGCCTTAGTTCTCCATTTGTAAGATAAGGCTGATCATAATTCACATGACTGTTAGAAACGGCTGAACTCATGCATGTAAAATGACACACAGCTGGCAGACAGCAAAATGCTTAAAGAGGGGTAGCCTTGTTGGCATTAGACACATTGGCTTAGAGTGAGGATACAGGGGCTTTGCACAGAGGTTACTTTTTGCAGAGAAGTGTAGCAGTGAAAAAAGAAAGATGGTGGCACGGCCAAGGGTCATTTGTTTAGCTCAGGGCACTGAATTATGCTTAGGGGCAGAGGGAGAGTGAAAAAATATTGATGATTTAAGAGATGGGACCATCTGTGCAGCTAACTCTTGGAAAACCCAGGCTGGTGTGGAACCCAGGTTATAGGCAGACAAGTTAGATTCAGCCCAAGAGGAGGAGCTGCTTCTTCTAAGGACCAATCAATCTAGAACGAGAGCAGGAAGGGTTCCGCTAAGGATCACTAAGGGTCCTGAGCGCCAGGTGGAATTTGAGGGCTCTCAGTTGAAGGGCCCCTTGGTCTCTCTGGTGGGAGGACACCGATTAGCAGCTCAAGGCGTCTGGGGAGAGGTTGGCTGAGTAAGGGCAGCCCTCCTCTGGCAGCCCTCCTTCGCTTCTCTCCCCTTTCACTATCCGTCTGTCCTGCGTAATTGCCTGTTTAAATGTCTGTCTCCCTGCTAGACTGTAAGTACCTGTGACCCGTGGCCTCCAGCCCAGTTCCGTGCTCCTGGCACAGAGCAAAAATCAATAAATGTCTGTGGAAAAACGCGCTGAATGAATGAGTAAATTTCTTTTGGTGGCCCCAAAGAAACAGTGACCACCTCCACCTGCAGGTGGCGCTAGCTGAACAGGCAGAGGAGAGTGGGAAGGGCATTTAGGAGCCAACATAGCTGAGAAACAGGAATAGCCTGAGATGCACTGGGGGCGGGGCTGGGGCTGGGGACGGGGTGATGTTAATGGCTCTCTACCTATGACCGAAGGTTCTTTCACTTTAGCTGCTGGTAAACCAAGTCGTCCTTATGCAGCTGGCTTTTGAGGCTGAAGTGATGGCTTTTATCAGAGTGTGGGTAAGACAAAAGTCTTTAGGTGATTAAGACCATTGGCTTTGGAGGTGGACTATCCGAGTTTAAATCCAGGCTGTGAAATCCTGAGCAAGTCACTTAACTTCCTGGAGCCTCAGTTTTCCCGCTGAGACGTGGGCATGATGATACTTGTACAGACTCCCTTCCAGAGCGGCTACAGAGGCGGAAGGGGAAGCAAGGGGCACTGGGCTGCATGGCACAGAGCAGGGCGCAGGCACCTAGTGGTGACCAGAGGGTTAGGGTTGGGCTTTGTGATCTGACTTACAAAGGTCAGTGGGCATCCTGCTCTGGTCCTGCCCACTCGGGCGTGCGGGGCGGTTCCTCTGGGGCCCTGCCTCGCAGCTCCTGCAGCCTCTTCCGAAGATGGGGAGCGGGCAGAAAAGATTCTGGGGCTTTCCAGAACCTTCACACACACACACTCACCCCGCCCTGATTGTGGGCTCGAAAGGAGGCTTCAGGGCTTGTGGGTCCGCGGCTTCCGCTGCTTCGCTCCTCCTCCTCCGCGCTGTGGCTCACAAAGTGGCCCTTTAAATGGTTTTTATAGCAGCGTAAAAGCGCCTGTGGGCGGTTGGGCCCCTCCCGTGACCGCGTAGCTGGTGGTAAATTGCCTCTCTTGGCAGAGGCGGCTGCGGGGAGCGGGCCAGGATCAATAGCTGAGCCCTTGGTCTGGGGAGGGGAGCGCTGGCACGCTGGGCCACCAACTCCCTGACTCCTGGCGCTGCCTTGATTGAGGGGGGTGGGGAGGGTAGAGGGGTACGGGGGAGTGAGCCAAGGCAAAGACATGCCCTGAACTGCTGGACTGGACAGGCAGGGCTGAAACCAGGCATCCTCAAAGCCTGCTTGTCCTCCAGGAGGCTGGGACCCCTGTACCCAGGAGCACTGGGGTTGGCAGGAGGGTGTTGCGTTAGGGTTGGTAGGAATGGAACTTGGATCTTGGGTCTAAAGGCAGCAGTAGTCCCCATTATGCCCTGTTCCCTGAAGGTAGGCAGGGGCTGGTGTCAAGTTAGGAGACTGTCAGAATACCACAGTGGTTGCCAGCATCTGCCCGGGACTCAACAAGCTTAGGTGTATGATCCAAGCTTTGTCTCTCCTTACAGTTTTGGGTAAATGACTCATTTGGGTCTCAGGTTGCTCATCTGCAAAATGAAATTATTAGAGTAAGCTTCCTCAAGGTGACGTGCTCTTACAGGTTTGACACATACAGCTCACTCCCAGTCTGCTCTGGTCTGCATACTGTGCCCCACCCCCCTCCCCACCAAATTCATTTGTTGAAACTGAATGCCCAACATGGTGGTACTGGGAGATGAGGCCTTGGGAAGGGTGATTAGGTCATGAGGGGGGAGCCCATGTGACTGGGATAAAAGAGATCCCAGAGAGCTCTCTCACCCCTTCTGCCATGTGAGGACAGAGCAAGAAGAGGACTATGAACTGAGAAGCTGGTCTTCAGCAGACACATAATCTGCTGGGTGCCTTGACCTTAAACTTCCCAGCCTCCAGAACCATAAAGAATAAATTTCTATTGTTTACAAGTCACTACGTTTATGGTATTTTTGTTATAGCAGCTAAAGGGACTAAGACAGTGACAGAGGAGCCTACAGTCCGTTGGGTCACAAGAGTCGGAGGAGACTTAGTAACTAATCCACCACCATAGCCATGCAGGCGTGATCACGGCAGTCTATCCTGCTAAGCCTAGATAACCTCGACTATTTTTCCAAGTACCAGCTATTCAATCAAGGTTTGGTGCTCAGGATGAAACCTCCAGGCTGCCACTGACCTTGGTCCTTGCCAGAGCAAGGGCTTCAAGCTCCATCACAATTACACATTGCCTCACTTAAGAATGTATAACCCTGCGGTTATTGCAGATAAACATGTCCCAGGTTTCATTGCACTAGAGAAGTTTGCATCACCCAACACGTTGATAAATAAATGTGCATATCTTCTCAGCCATTATTTAGAGGAAGATAATACATCTTGGAGACTTTTCATCTGTAGAATTTAGTAAATTAAACATTATTAGTGCGTGCTCACTCAGTCATGTCCAGCTCCTTTCAGCTCCGTGGACTGTAGCCCGCCAAGCTCCTCTGTCCATAGAATTCTCCAGGCAAGAATACTGGAGTAGGTTGTCATGACCTTCTCCAGGGGATCTTCCCAACTCCAGGGACTGAAACCGGGACTACTGCACTGCAGGCAGATTCGTTACCATCTGAGCCACCTGGGAAGCCCCAAACGTCATCAGACATTTATTTAAATGGAACCTCTGGTGTATCATTTGCCTGTTGGTGTCAATTGTGATAATGTAATAGCTCATCAGATCTTGAGAATCAGATGAGATAAACTACGTTAAGTACTTGGCACAGTACCTAGAACAATGGCATTTGCTCAATAAAACTTAGCTCTCACTAAGACTGCAGCACACGCACTGTGGAGGTGTATCGTTTGCCTACAGTTAGGTTGTGCTACATAAACAGGAACTACTCTGCCGATGCCATGCCCACACACAGACCCTTCCCTTCCCAGGCCCACATTCCTGCCTCCCACAGGGTGCTTCTGAGAGCGTCTCTGGTAAATGACTTTCATGTGAATCCTTGTTTCAAGGCCCGCTTCTAGGACACCCAGTCTAGGGCCACCACCATCTCTGGCAAATCCTGGAACCAGTCAGACTCCAAGCCAGTTCAACCCTAGAACTCAGCAGTACCCTTCTCCCTGCTGGGCACACTCTCATCAATAATAGCTACACTTGTGCCAGATAGTACACCAGCTACTTGATACATATTAAGTCAGTCCTCATAGTCACTCTATGAGGTAGATACTCTTACTTGCATTTCCAGATGAAGAAACAGAGAAACAGAGAGGTCAAGCAATTTGTCCAAGGTCCCACATACAGTAAATAGCAGAGGGAATTCAAACTTAGGCAATTTGACCCTTGTGTGTGTGCATCCTTAGTTGCTTGGTCATGTCTGACTCTTTGTGACCCCATGGACTGTAGCCTGCCAGGCTCCTCTGTCCATGGGGATTCTCCAGGCAAGAGTGGGTTGCCATGCCCTCCTCCAGGGGATCTTCCCAACTCAGGGATCAAACTCAGATCTCCTGCATTGCAGGTGGAGAGTTTGGCTTTTAATAGTACACTAGTAGCCTGTCACTACAAAGCACCTGGGAGAATTCAGTAACTAAAGGGTAGGAGTTATTTATTAAGCAACAAATCAGTTAGAAAGTGAATTATCCATGGCTTATAAAATGATTTGTTTGGAAATCAACCAAAATATCCTTAAGAAGAAATTTTGAATAAAATCAGGCAAAAAAATAAAATACAATGAAACTGAGGGATTTTGAACAGTGAGTTTATGTCTAATGTTTTTCTGGGGCCTTGCTGACCCTTGATTGGGGTCATCTCTGACCTCTGGATATCCTGGCACTGGGATCCTGTAACCTAAATCAGAAATAATTCCTGTTAGGGCCTCCTGCCTAAAGATCTAGGTGACAGGTGAGAGGGCAAAGATGTGTATGTGTAACACCACACACACACACACACACACACCACACACACACACACACACACACACACACACACACCTGGGGGTGTCAGCTTTAGAAAACTAAAGGGGTCTGAGCTGTTTCCATGAGGCTCTGTTGTCTGCTTTTCTCTTCACAGTGGCTGGGGTCATCTCATCCGGGTGATGGTCAAGAAGGATGGTGTTGTGGAGGTCACTCGAAGCTCGAGCTAAGGGGAGGTGGGCAGGCATGGAATGGGACTGGAATGTTCACGATGGCATCTTCATTCACATGTTGATGCTGGAGTGGCTGACATATCTGGGTAGTAGGCAGCACCCCCTTCTCTCTGACTCTCTTTTTCCCATGTGACCTCTCTTCATGCCAGCTTTGGCTTCCTCACAGCATGGCAAATTCAGAGTAATCTGACTTTTTACATGGTATCACGCTTCCACACAAGAGTACAAGCAGAGACTGTGCAGCCTCTTTAAAGGTTGCACCATGAACTGGCATAGCATCACTTCTGCCAAATTCCACTGGTCAAACCAGTCATAAGGGCCAGTTCAGATTTAAATTAAGGGGGAAATTCTCCAGCTTTCAACTGGAGGAGTGGCAAAGAATTTACCTTGCCACAGTTATGTTGTAAAAAAAAGACATAAAGTTTTATCATTAAGCTACTGGACTGTTGGGGTTGTTTGTTACAGCAGCAGGCTTATACTGACTAATACACTCTGTCATAAATCAGGTGTAGGAGCTCATTGACATCTTTCCTCAAAAAGTAGTCCCTTCTCCAAAGATCATTTAGTAAATGAAGCAAAAATGAGAGAAAATGGAAGATACTGCACCAGGAATCATCTCTGATTCTTGTTAAGACATTTATTTTCTAAATTTCCAACTCTTTTTGCATTAAAGGAAAATACATTCAAGCGAGAGATATATAGACTCTTCTATTTGGCTTAAAGATAGTTTTCTTAGGGAAAAAAGTTAGTAGTCAAAGTTGACTGTCCAAAGATAACCAAAATCGACTGTCTTAGAAGTAGTAAATTTCTCATTACCTAGAGGGAACTGAGCAGAAGCTGGTATCACTGGGGTGCTGGGTGGGGAATCCAGTCAACACTTCCATCTCCGAGACTGGCTTTACTCAGACCCAGTGAGAATTTGGAGAGTTTGGTGAAATCTTTGCCCTCCCAAGAGACCTGTTAGAAATCTAAGCTCTAGCTCATCCTGAGAAGACAGCTAGGAAGTGTGGGCATTCATCTTTCTAGAAAGTTCCTACACCAGGCAATAGAAATTGGTGCTTGGCATTTGATAGAAATAATCCCGGTCTGCAGTGTGGTGGCTTTATTCTTTGGAGGAGTCTCTGAAATGCAAAAGAGAATGATGTGGGAAAGAAGCTGCAGGATGAGGTCAGCCTGTGAGGGTCCTGCCCACTTCTGTCCTGAGCTTCCAAAGAATCTACCATCTACCTCCTCCCTGGACCGCCTCACACTCCAGCACGGACAACCTGATCCAGCAGTGGGTGGGCGAGAGGCTCTCTTCAAGTCTTAGTTAAAACAAGCCATCAACCCTCAGAGTGTCTAGGTGTGTTCCTGAAAGGACAGACTGCCTGGGTGGATAGAACATGTAGACAGATTCTTAAATGGCTTTGGGTGTCTTTGGATGGCTTCCCATGAGGCAGTAGTGGTAAAGAACCTGCCTGCCAGTGCAGGAGACATACGAGACGTGGGTTTGATCCCTGGGTTGGGAAGATCCTCAGTATATTTGCCTGGGGAGCCTGGCGGGCTATGGTCCAGAAGGTTGCAAAGAGTCAGACATGACTGAAGGGACTTCACACAGTGTTTGGATAATACTGTGGACAAGTATTTGCATTTTCTCCCTTTTCTTTCCTCCCAGGAAGGCAGGTAGCAGATTTGGCGTTGGTTGCCTTGGGAGAGGAATGTGAAGGCCGAAGTATCCCCTGAGATTTCTGCCACTGTTCTGAAAACCTAAACGAGTTAAGTTAAGGATGGGTTTGTGGGGAGGAAGCAGAGCGGCTTGAGAGGCTCAGGAAAGACAGAGGGGGTTTTCCTCAGATTAAGAAAGAAAGATATCCCCCAGGCTGGAGTATGAGAGTGGCTAGTGGACCCGTGGAGCAGTGGGAAGACAGAATGACCCCAGGGAGAAATGGTTACATAATATGTCCAAGGAAATAAGACCAAAGGGACCTGGGCTCCCAGCATTGCCAGAGACCCCTGTGTCCTATGCCTGGGAAGAAAGCAACAGGGAGAACTCCCTGCTGAAGGAACACACAGATGGAACGAGAGAGCTCTCGGAGGTGAAGATCCTGTGCCCCCAGCCTTGGCACTGTGTCTGACCCCAGATCCTTGACAGCATAGCCTGGGGTGAGCTGGGGGAGGGCTGAGGATCAGAGATGGAGGTCCCTTCCTGAACCATGAAGCTCAGAATGGGGAATACAGCTGAACCTTATTAAGGGTTATTAAACCTTACTAAGGTTTTTTTAATAGAAGAAAATTAAACAAAAGTTTAATAACATGTATACATAGGAGAGATCCAGGAAAATGAATAACTCACCAACGTGGCTGAAACTCTCACCTTAAATTACTGTCTTCAGCTAAAGACAAAAGAGGATGTTGGGGGTAGTAGTGTTGGATTTTAAAGGGGAGGAAGGCAAGTAACATGAAGATGGAAAAGCAAATGTGTGGTAAACAAACGTTTACTGGGATATGCAGAGACAGTGGAACACAGAGAACTTCTCTGTCTATCCCACCTCGTTCACACTATCGTTATCTATGGTGACAGGATCCTTCCTGGACTAGCTCCTCCATCTAAATTCTTTAAGGCAGTTAAGGAAAGGTCAAAGTTTCTTCCTGAGTCATCTTTTGGGCTAAAACAATCAAATGACCCACATGCCAAAGAGACTTTGGGGATGGCAAAATTTGCTCCCCTTACAGCTTTTTCATACCCTCCTCATTAATGGATGTTAGTGAGCATGCAGCCGTCACACAAGAAGCAAACACTAGTTTCTACATGCAAGTGCTCTAAACTGTAAGAGATGTCTACTGCCCAGTTAGTGCAAAATGAAAATGCAGGATCTCTTGTTAAAAAAACTATGAAGAACATCCACAGCTACAGCAGAGTATTAAACCAACTTTCTTCCAAGCATTGGACACTGTTGGGACTGTACAGGTAACAAATTGATTACACTAGCCGTGCCAGTAAGGCTGGTTATTAAGACTAGAAAGGTGTGACCATTCTTGCAATCCTGACTTTTGATTCAGAGATTCGTATCAACTCTATATGTGTTATTGGTGAGTGGAGAACTTAGTGGGGGTGGTGATGATTAAGGGGGTGATGAGGGCATTTGCAGTTGACTCCAGGGCTACTAAGTCTGTGCCTGGCTTCCCTGGTGTCCTTGGGGACTTCTAGACTGGTTGCCTCCCCCTGGGCTTCTGTATTCACAGTTAAGAAAGTAATCCATGCCTAATGATGCCATAAGCACCATCACACCTTCTTTTGTGTAAATAATGTCTGATAAAATGAGGTGTGAGCCTGCTGTTGCAAAGCACACTTAGCTGTTAAATGCTTTTCTTTCCACTCCATTGACTTTCCCTATTTATAGCTATTCCAGCAGAGTGTTTGTGTCATATTCATTTCCTGCCAGCTGCTAGTTTCCTCATCTTAGTTCTGAAGGGAAGGACCTCCCTAGGACCACCCACTCCCCACGGCACTGACCTCTGCTTGGGTCAGGAGTCAAGAGAGAAAATGTTGGGTGAGGTCTCTTCTCTCTTCCTCTCTGGACTTGGCCCTGGAGCTTCTTTGCCAGCTGAGACAGAAACAGTTCCTTGACCTGGGTTTACCTGAAAGGAGAGTATTAAACAGCCTGGGGTGGGAGGAAGTTTTTTGTCTTGCAGAGAAGACATAGGGTGAGGGAGTAACAACTGATGTAAAGACTTGGGTGACTTCTAAGGAGGATGGTTACAGACTAATACTGACACTAATATTAACAGTTATAGTAACACTGGCCATTAATCTTTATTGAGTTGTTTGCTATGGACTGAGTACCATACTGAGCATCTAAATGCATTATCCATTTAACCTCAACCCCACGAGGCAGGTCTTGAGTAGGCAGTATTGATCAGCGGGGAATCTGCTTATAGGAGGAGATAAGATATTGTGGCTGTTGAGTAGAAGTAAAATGAATTATATTTTGTGTATTTGGAGTGCATTTGGGAGAAACCATAGAGGTCAGCTAAGTTCTATCTGGACAGAGACAAAATCAAGAAATAAGACATGTGAAACTGGGATGTTTTTTGTTCTTTGACCTCAAGAGTGATTTTTAATCAAGTGGAGAGTTTAGGTTTCAGTCAAGACTGAATCCACACTGGCAACACTTCTGGTTGCCCAGGTAATAAGACTCACACATTAGGATATTAACATTAGAATGGGGAAAATGCAAAAGAAATAAGTAGTAATTAGGGAAGGAGCTGTGTGTGGCCTGGTTAGGACCACCTCGAGGGGAAATAGACAGTAGTTGAGGGCAGCAGGGAAACATTTGTGTATGTACCAAAGTTACCTTGAGAAAACGAGATTTGGAGCATGCTTCTGGCTTCTCCCCCAGCCCTTGGTGAAAATGGACTGGATACAAAATCATGCACTTGCTTGTCCACGTTGACTTCCTTTTTGATTGTTGGGATAGCTTCCTGGAGAACCGTTTTCTTGGGAAAGAGTGAAAGGCCACCTCCTGATGACCGTGGCTCTGGACACTGAGGCCATGGCTGACCTGGGATCTGAGAAGGACAGCGTAGAGTATCAGTCCTTGCCCCTGTAGGGCGGGCAGGCTCAGGGCCACCACCAGAAGTGATTTTGACAATCTGCTACTTAGATTTTTCTTCCTGTTCTTAGTAACAGAGAGTTGGGGGTGTCCCAAAGAGTCAGGGGACTAGACTAAGGATTTGCAGTTCTTACTGTTGACATCACTGTGTAGATGAGCAAACTGAGGTTCAGAAAGGCTAATACAGGAGGTAGAACCCAAATGTTTCTGACCCTAGTCCAAGCATATCATTCCTTCTAGTCTTTTATCCCCCTTCTCAAAAGAAAAGAGACTGAAGAAGGGCCAAAAGGTATAGTGGATTCATTACCAAAAGTGGTCACCGTCCTTCTCTGGATTCTTTCCCCTTGCAAGATGGCTCTGAAGTTCCCCCTATCAAGAGGCAGAGTTTCTGTCCCTGCTCTGGAAACCGGGCTGGCCTTGTTACTCACGATGGAAGTGGTCGTGTGTCAGGTCTGAGCCCAGGCCTCAGGGGCTCCTGTGGGTTGCCATTCATTTATTGCAAGCCTGCCACTGCCCTGTGAAGTAGCCCAGGCTAGCCTTCCAGAGGGTGAGACACCTCACAGAGTAGAACTGAGGGTCCCAGGGGACTGCAGACACGTCAGATCACGTGTTAGCTGATGACCCAGATGACCCGGATGGGCTCAGCCAACCCAGGGACTCATGAGCAACGATAAACACTTATTGCTGTACATCCCTGAAGTTTTGTGGTTGTTTGTTACGCAGCCCTGCTGTGGCATTAGATGTCTAATACAGGAAGCTATGGAGCCTCCACCCTGAAATGATGCACAGCAGAAAGCTGGGCAGCAGGATGGTGAAGCAGATTCCGTAAGTCACAAGGACTCTAGGAATCTGAAAGCCTCTGAGGATTCTGCACTCCCTGATGGATAGAACGGAAAGATATTGTCTAGTACTGGCCTCGGAGACATTGCCCCTGGAGGAAAAAAAGGAAACCGGTATTCTGTGCCAGGTGGGTTTTATAGTGTTTTGTTTTTTTTTCATTTTTTCTTCACGTTATTTCACAGCAGAGTGAGGGCAAGGGACCTGCTCGCAGTCACACAGCTAAGATGTGACAGAGTAGGCATTCTCACAGGTCTGATGGACTCAAAGACCACCTTCTTTTTAACTGACTCCGTGTTCCATCTAGTCATTGAGCAAACATGTATTATGCTGGGCCCTCTGCTGAAGTTGGGATTTCCTAGTTGAATGGTAGACAACCTCGGTCCCCAGAGAATTATGGTGTTGGAGAGCTATGAGACAAATCTATTCAGAGTACAATTCCCTCTCAGCAGAAAATTGCTAGGTCAGAGAGCTCTAGATTCAGAAATGTCTAATGGATGATGGTTTGCAATGATGTGATGTCTTTGACTCCCCATCTTTTTCCTCATCCAGCCATGTACTTGGGATTTGGGCCCTGGTTATGGACTTTCAGCAGGACTGAATTCAGGGCTACTGTTCCAGAGGGTTTGGCAGTGCTCAAGAATGGACTATGGAGAGGGCTCTAGGGTTATACTTGGGTTAGACTTTGGCTGTATCTGAATTGCCCTGGAAATTGTTGGGTCCTCACCTGGCTTGGATGTTGGCTAGCCTTGGAACTAAGTTTGTGCTCGTTAGGCTCTGTACCTGGCTTTGAACACAGGGTTCTTGACTGAGCTGAATCTGAGATGGACAAGGCAGTGGGGCTCAGGGCCACTCCCAGGTAGTGATATCCTGGCCCGCCCCTCCGTGGCTGTCCTTTCCTTCTCTTGCTCAGCCAGCCCCTAACATCTCATCTGTTGCATGGTCTTCCTCATGCTGACTAGAAGAAGGCCATATTTCCTCCTCACCCAGGAGTAGATATAGAAAAGCCTGTTTTGCATGGTTCCTCAATCTATTTGCCACTTTCCCAAACAACTATACCGCTTCCCTGACACTTGCTATTGGTGACTCCTGATTAATCTGTGTCCTCGAATCTGGAGCAGGAGAACTCGGACAGATTCTGATGGCAAAATACCAAGGTGGTCCATTCCAAGAGTCTGTGCCCCTGGGTTGAAGGAGCCAGGGACTCCCCATGGTTTCCTTCTGGATGGCTAGGACTGCCAGGCCAAGTACTGTGTGCAAAGCAAGATGAGCAAACCTGAGGACTTGGGATACTTTCTTAGATGGGTTTGTTTTTTGGGGGGAGGTTCCCAATCAGAGAAGTTGGCAGCTGCCCTATTTCTGTAGGGTCCAGGCTTTCTACCCATGCTCAATATAAAGAGACAGATCCAGAAACAGGTTTAGCAGAAGGAGATGTCAAGACTCTAGGCTGGAGAAGACAGCACGAGTGAAGACAGGGCCACAGCTGGAAGCCACATTGAGAGAAGATAGAA
Organism: Oryx dammah; assembly: GCF_014754425.2. NCBI lineage: Eukaryota > Metazoa > Chordata > Mammalia > Artiodactyla > Bovidae > Oryx > Oryx dammah. The sequence continues at coordinate 177,667,460 of NW_024070186.1, read as the reverse complement.
GAGCAGGGAGATGGGAAATTTAATAATCACATTAAAAAATTAAACACCAGGCCCTAGTGGTTGTCGCTTTCCATCCGCTGAGATTCACAACACTTGACATCCAATTATAATTGTGGGTTCCTATAAAACAGCCCATTAACTGCAACTATAAATTACTCTAGCTTGTGTGGAGTAGGCTGCTGGCTTAGTAGCTGATACTGAGGATTATGGAAATTATTAACAATCAACAGTGTCTCTCGGAGTCCTCCTGCTCTGGGAAAGATGTTCAGACCCTGGAGGAATGAAGACAGCTGCTGAGGAGTCTGAAATGACACGTTCTGGCGCAAAGGACAGCTGCCGTTGTCTTTGATGGAGGGAGGGCATCTCTCTCTACTGCTCCTCAAGTTGCCATCTTATTCCCTCCTGAGGACCAGGGATGCAAAGACAGGGATGTACACCCCCATACCCACATCCACATCCCCTCTCCATGCACGCGCACACACACACACACACACACACACATTGTGTAATTCCTGCCAACAACTCCTCCTGCTAAAGGAAAAATGAACATACACTGTGGATCCAAAGAAGTACTTTAAAATTCTTCAGGAGCTTATTTCATTTCATTCTTTATTAGAGTGGGCATCCTCCCCTGCCGTTCATTCCTCCTTCTCCTCCAGGGCAGCACTACTTTCTGTGAGGGGCGGGCCAGCCAAGGCGCCTTGGGTGAGCTGTCCGGCCTCGCCCACAAAGTGGACAGGATGTGCTCAGCCCTGATGGAGTTTTCTGTCAGTCTGTCTGCATCCATTTACTATCTTGCAAGAACTCCCCAGAACTTTTTGCCTATTCTTTCTTTTCTAAGGTTACTACTATGATTCTTAATTTTCACCACTTCAGTGGAATTTGGGGTAGGAATAGAGAGAGAAACATGTAGGTTAAATCCACCCTCTGGAAACTAGAAGTTGTTCGTTGCATTTTAAAATTAGATAAGTTGGGTTTTTTTAAAAGAATATGTAATATGAGTGACTGTTTTGCCAAATGTTTGACATTTATTAATCTTTGACATTAATCTTCCTGAGAATTCTGTGAGGTGAAGACTACCATTAACAGACCTTTTTAAAGATGAGGAAACTAAGTCTTTTGGCTAAAACCAGTGTTTCTTTATTACCATTTAAAAAAAAATAAAATGTAATGCCTTTTACATACAATCTGGGAACGACTGAAGGCGGGAGGAGAATAGGACGACAGAGGATGAGATGTTTGGATGGCATCACCGACTCAATGGACATGAGCTCAAGTAAACTCTGGGAGTTAGTGATGGACAGGGAGGCCTGGTGTGCTGCAGTCCATGGGGTCACAAAGAGTCAGACATGACTGAGCAACTGATCTGAACTGAGTGAATGCCTTTTAAAATCACAAGAAAGTATGAAATAAAAATAATTCTTTATTCTTGGCTTACATCTCAGCACACTCTTGATTTAACTTCCCGAATCTTAGTTTTTTTCTTCCCCTCTGTAATTTTGTTCTCCTTAAGCATCTTTAGAGAGAGAGATCTTGTCCATTCCTGGGTTTTAAACAGAATAGATTCTGGCAGTGAGCCCACAAGATCCTTGTTTGATCTATTTGTCTCAGGCAAATGGGAGATGGGGAAGCTTGTATTTTTGTAGTTTTCCTTTGTTAGTTTGGGGCTTTGGTTGCCTGTGGTGAGTAGGAAGTGAATTTCTGGGAGTCAGCATTGCAGGAGAGAAGTTTCCTGCTGGGCAAAGCAGTTTCCTTTCTGAGTTTATTTTGGCAGCAGAAGTTAGTAGGGCACTGCCCTCTCCTCTAAGTGCCCTCATTAGGAGCTCAGTGTGGAAGTGCCTCCAGTGGCTTGGCCTGCTGCCAGGGGACTCAGCTCCCGGGCCTGTGTCCTGCCCTGCCCCCATCACCCTGAGCTGGGGTTCTATGTGGACATCCCACATTATGTTTGTTGCTTGGCAAGATTCCTGTTTCCTGGGTCTGACCACCACCACCCCCCCAACCCACTTATTTTTATTTATTTGCCTGTGATCATTTCAGTTGAAATTTCTGAAGGAGTTAAAAGCATGTGCTTGACTAGTTATAATAAAAAATGCAAGTCTTAAATTTCCTTTTGAACAAGAAAGGGAACCAAAAGGATAAACACCCAAATGTATATCTGGGCGGCGGAGTTTGGGATGATTTTTAGTTTTTTCCTTGGCAATTTTTCTGATCTCAGCTGGGAATCTATTATTTTCACTTAATAGATTTTTAATCTTTCAATTTCAAACATATTAAAAAATAGCATTACAGACATTCATGCACCTGCCGTAGAAATTTAACAAATGTTAACATTTGCCCTATTTGCTGTAGATCTTTCTTTTTTACATTTCTTTCTTTTATAACCAAAGGTTTCACTTTAACACTCTGAGAAAGTTAACTCAGGCACTCTCTAAAGTTTTTCGGGAAATAACTTTTTTCTTGACAGTGGAGAGGCAGCAAACACTGTCAGTGAGAGGCCTGGTACCTGGCTGTCCAGGGACCCATATAAGATTCTGGGGTATTGCTGCTGTTGCCAGAGGCCCGAAGGGGGCAGTTGAGGGAGCAGACACAACTTTGATGCCTGGAAAGTTTTCTCCCAGTTCCAGAGTCTAGTGACCTCCCATGCCTACCTTACAGAGAGCCTCACCACTCCAGGTGGGTTCTGCAGATTAATATCCCCTGGCGGTGCTTTTGCTTTTGTTGTTGTTGTTTTGGGGAGGAGGAAAATCTTTAGTACTGTCTCTCTTTTTTAAAAATTGTTTTTGTTGAGATATAACTGTATTTCAAAACCTGCATGTGCTTAATCTACACAATTTGATGAGTTTGGACATATGCATATACCTGTGATACCAATCCCACCATCAAGGTGATAATCATATTCATCATCACCTCCAAAAGTTTCTTTGTGTCCCTTTGTGATCTACTATTATATTACAGTGGTATGAACACTTACCACGAGATTTATCCATTTAACAAAATTTGAAGTGTACAGTACCAGAGTGTGTACCAAATGCACTGTTATAGAGCACATCTCTAGACTTGTTCATCTTGCATAACTGAAACTTCATACCTGATGAGCAATAAGACCTTATTTCTTCCTTCGCCACTGGCAGAGTTTTAGAAGTGAAGAAATGCACGGTACTTCTCATATGTTCGTGTACATAGGAGTCACCTGAAGATCGTGTTAACTGTGGATTCTGACCCAGCAGGTCTGAAGTGGGGCCTGAGGGTCTGCATTTCTGAGAGTTCCCAGGGAATGTGATGGTTCTGGTCTGCAGAACTCACTCTGGGTCGAAGAGCCTCCAAGAAGTTGCTGTAGCCCCCAGCCTGTGCATCCTGGTTATACCCAGCTGGAGTCTGTTCTCCTTGGTCACAGCTGATGTTGTACAGGCCTTTTTAATCTTTTGACTATCACCCTGCTCCTGAAGAAAACATCTGACCACAAGAATACCTTAGGTTTTGCTCTCAGTTTTGAGTGCCCCAAGTATTACAAATGATTATCATTAACTCTTGAATAGAATCCGTCGAGGTAAATGCAAAGTGTGATCTATTCTAGCTAGAAAACCAAGATAAATTTCTTTGTCTCAAATCATTGTCCATTATTAGCATATCCCAAAGTGAGACGAATGCCTCATTGTTGGTATGTGAGAGAATTGTAGGTATCACATTGATAATTTTTTTTAATTTAAAATATTTCTTAGGATTTGAGGGAGCCAATAAAGTACAACCCTACTCTTTCCACCTGAATTCTTTTTCATTTTTTAGTTGAAGTATAGTTGGTTTATAATGATTTGTTAGTCTCAGGTGTATAGCAAAGTGATTCAGTGTATATATGTATTCAAAGTGTATGTATGTATATATACACACATATATATTATTGTCCAGATTCTTTTCCCTTAGAGGTCATTATAAAATATTTAGTATAGTTTCCTTCACTATACAGTAGGTCCTGGTTGGTTGTCTGTTTTATATATTGTAATGTGTGTGTGTTAATCCCAAACTCCTAATTTATCCCTCCCCTCCTTTCCTCTCTGATAACCGTTGTTTGTTTTCTATGTCTGTGGGTCTATTTCTGTTTTGTAAATAGGTTCATTTGCATCACTTTTATAGATTCCACATATAAGTGATATCCTATGATATTTGTCTTTCTCTGTCTGGCTTACTTCACTTAGTATAATAATGGATCCATCCATTCACTTGAATTCTGAGCCAACTGAGAAAAAAAGATAAAGCACAAGGCAGATGAGAGATTACAATGACATTTTACTATGACAAAGGCTAAGCTGAAACCTGGTTTTGTTAGCTTCAAGCATCCTTACTAATGCTCTCCCCACCTTGCTGGCATTGTGGGAAGCCCACCTCAGGGAAAGTGAGTCTGAAGAGCAGACCCATCTACCCAGATCACTGCCTGACTCCTGTTTGGGTGGAGAGGGAAGGAGAAAGCGACAAAAATGAGGATTTCTGATAAATTATCTCCACCTACCCAATCAAGAAATGTGGACTGAACTCACCCACTAGGTAAATTCTCACCCCTCTGGGGAGAAGAGAAAAGATAGACAAGAATCTAGGAGTGTTTTGTAGAAATTCCTTCTCTTTGAAATCAGAGAAATGGGGAAAAGACAATTGCTCATAGTCATGATTGTGCTTTTGTATTTTAATTAGGATTAGTGGAGCTGATTCTCCATGTATGATAGAAATATAAGGTTTCCTTTGAAAATAAATTTAAGTGAACAAAAAGAAGATGATTAAAAGAGAAAGATTAAGATAAGAATAGTACAGGTAATATGTGGCTATAGAAAAAATTGTATGGATGATGCTCAAATGTCTAAAGTTTGGGAAACAATTGGTCCATTTAATATTCCCTGAAATCTCAATGCCACATTTCATCTGGAAAAAATGCAGATCAGGCTCTCCTATTCTAATGTTCTCCTAAGGCAGCTTTAACTCAGTTATTTGACCATTGATCACAGTTTGACTCTGTTTCACTCAATAGAGAGTGGTTAGAACAAATAAACTAAGACACTTGATATATTATCGACTTTGATTTCATATATATAAATCATTTATGGGTCAAGTCATATGATCTTAATAGCATTGATCCAAGGTTTTTGATTCTCTCTCCTCCTTCCTCCCTCCTTCTCTTCTCTCTCTTTCATTTTTTTCCCCTAAATTCACTATGAGATAGAATAGCAAATTATTATTTTTTTAATGGCATAAAATAAGACTGTGTCCTTCAATAATTTGATGCAGTTTCTATGTGAATTAGAAACATGGCCTATGGCCACAGGAAACAAGACAGGTATACTTTCATCCCCCTGGATGTCCAGGTTATAGTCACAGGTCCCAGGAGACAAGAAGAAGCAGTCAAACCTGTAGGCTAAATGGTAGCAGGTAGAATGAGCTAAATGTGAATTAGGCCAAAAAGAAAACCTGCATTTGGCAAAAAAAAAAAGAGAGAGAAAAATCTTGACACCTAAATGGGAAATATTAAATTATCCTACTCAAAAGGTTTATTTACTCAGTTACCTGGGGGCCATTCTGCTGCTGAATTTTCCCAAAAAATTAATTGCTATACGCTTGTACTCAAAATTGAAAGTAGTCTCCAAATATGTTTATATGAGGGGTGACAGCTCCTCGCACTAAAAAATCTCTCCGAGAAGATGGGTCATCTTATATCTGAGTCCTTATTATGTATCCAATTTAAAAGACATTCTCTAAATTACTGTATTTTGAACCCTGAGGATACCAATGCTAATTTAGGATATTGTATAGGCCATTGGATGGACTTGGTAACAGAAAAGACAAAGAAATTTAACACTGATTCAATCATTATTTCTTGAGAGGTGAACTCACAGTACAAGTGTTATATATAAACAAGATTATCTTAACTGAAGTGTTGAATGATTGTGGTGACAGAATCATGACTCCATGTGTCCTGGGAATGGGTGCATTGGACTGGGAGACCACCATGGCAGAGAAGTGTTAGATTAATTCAAATGAGGTCTTGATGCCAACAATTAATGAGAAGAATTCAAATAATATCATTTCATGAAGATACAAGAAGGGGAACAAAGCAGTATTTTGAATCCTTATAACTGTGCAGATAATGTGATTTTAAATACATCTGAGGAAGTAAAATAATTGAGACGTTACAAGTAGCTCGCTCACTATTTCCTCTAAATTTCTGCAAATCTCTATTGGGTCGAACCATGTAAGCCTGCCATTTTTGCAGGTGAATGTTGTCATTTTCACATGGTTCAACTTCACAAGCTGAAGTTGGTAATACATATGAAAATGTATTATTGGGAACATGATGGGCCACCCAAGCTGTGGGCTCACTTTATATGCAGATATGTGCCCTTCAAGGTGAAAGAGGGACTTTGGAATTTTTTTAACTGTGGAATCTTTAAGGTTAGGGCCATGACAAGATTTTGGAGATTTACTGAATTTTTAATTAACTGAGGACCATTTAGGAAGACAAACTGTTGGCTTTGTCAGTAGTTATTTCAATAACACTTCATTTTTTAGAATAATAAAAATTTTAGTTGTTTTCGTTATAGATGATCACTTTTGTCCACCATTTGCCCAATTTCTTTATGAGGAGTCTACTTTCACTTGAAGTCTTAGAATACTTGTCTTTCGTAGGCTCACTAGTGACATCAGTGGTGCCTCATTTGCCTGCAGCCAATGCCAGAATCAGGCGACTGTTGCTCTAGGAAGAATAAAGTCATAATTTTTCCCTCTCAGGATTCGCCAGACTTTATCCATCTATTCATTGAGACCAACTATCATTTGCATCAGTGGAACCTTGATCTCCCCCAGAATCCTCTTAAAAGACTCAACATTCTTACTGTTTTGTGTTTATATCACTTTATGTAAGAAAGTGGCTTCCCTGGTGGCTCAGAGGGTAAAGAATATGCCTGCAATGTGGGAGACCTGGGTTCAATCCCTGGGTCAGGAAGATGCCCTGGAGAATGAAATGGCAATCCACTCCAATATTCTTGCCTGGACAGAGGAGCTTGGTGGACTACAGTCCATGGAGTTGCAAAGAGTCAGATATGACTGAGCGACTAACACATACTATTTAAGACAAATATGGGGATATTCCAGGAGTTACTGTAAAAGTAATTATCAAGAATATGTTTTATTGACCACTAGCTCTCCCCTAGGAAATTGATTCTCTCTCCCTTGAGCTCACTGTGTTAGGTCATATAAAGCATATCACCCATCCGTTGTTCTCTTTGCCTCGACTGTTCAGAAACTTAGAGCCCTGTTTGAGCTCAATCATCATGGAACATTTATCACAAACATTTCTTGATATGATTCTATATTTCTCTTGATAATTTAACTTCTGACCTGGAATTTTATGTTGATTCTTGCAGCAACTCGACTCTCCAAAGTTAGTTTAATTTTCAAGGGAAGGCGTGGGTCAAATCCCAAGCCTTTGTTGCCACAGACAAAACACTCAGACTTTACGCCGATCTTATCTTCATTTCTCAGATATTATTTTACTGCACTTAAAGCCACCACATGTCTTTTCTTCATTCCCAGGTCTAACAGCCTTTGTTGATGTCAAGTTCTTCCTAAAAGATGATTTAAATTTTCATACTGCAGCATAAGTCTCTTCCTCACAAAGAGGGAATTGGAGTGAGAATTATAGATTTGAGTCCTGGCTGTGAGACCCTAGACAACTAGCTTAAAAAAATCTTTGGGTGTCAGTTTCTTCCCTCTGCAAAGCAGAAATACAAATCTTAGTTATTATAAAGAGAAAATTATGTAAAGTATATGAAAGGACTTTGTGCCCTTAAACAAGTTTATAAGTCAGGTTAATATCATTCAAAGGCAGGAGAAAGATGAAGTCCTATATAAATATCTTTGTTTCCCTGGATATTTTGCCTCTGCCATTTTATCTTCATGTCTCCATGTTACCTGGAGTTCTCTTGCTGGACCTTTGTCCAAGGGCTCTGAGTGGCTACAGCCTCTGGAAAGAGGCTTCAAGACTCTGAAGGTGGCATAAGGTGCCTTGAAAAGCCACTTGAGAAGCCTAGAATGGACCCCACTGGGACCAGGTTCATCTGTGTAGAGTGAACTACAGGGCTCATACTGGGCTCTGACAGAGCCAGATGCCCAGTGTGGAAGGACAGGCAGGCCAGGGGCTGAGGAGCTGCTGCAGCCAAGCTGCAAATGCATTCTTTGTTTCAGGCTTAGTGGGGAAAAGAGCCCCTCTCCAGAAGCCCAAGGGCAGGACTGCAGGCAAGATGCCAGCTCCACTGCAGGGCTGAGCCTGCGTCAATCAGACCGGTGCTCCTCAGACAAGCTGACGTGTGCTGGACGGGCCATGCCCACAAAGCATGTGTCAGTCAGCCGTGATCCAATTAGCCATGTGTCATCAATCATGTTGTGGTTAGACATGGATCAGCCTGACACGTGTCAGTCACACAGACTCGTCTCCCATCCTCCAAGGGATATAGGAGTGAAATAAGTGTCAGTCACACACATGCCCAGTGGGTGCGCTTCTGCCAAACCCTCTGCAGAGTGAGGGAGGGGCCCCAACCGTGTGGCCCCAGCAGGAGGAAGGCGGATGTAGGAATTAAATAACTGCAGGCAGCTCTCCCGTCCTGCCCTGCTTTTCTTTTGCCACCTTTCACTCATGGTCTTGTCCTTTCTCAGGCAGCCTGAGTGTGTGTGTGTGTGTGTGTGTGTGTATGCATGCACACAGGGGTTGTATGCCAAGTGAGGAAGGCAAGTAAAGGGAGTTGCCTCTTACTCAGAGAGTGGGTTCTTAAGCTAACAAAGGCAGGGAAGCCAAATTGCCTGCAGAAATTTCCCCAGTCAAACACTACCACTTTTATCTTCCATCATTGCTATGGATTTGCTTATTTATCCACTTGGACAATTAAGACAGTAGTTGGCTTGTTTTTAGGGACCGTGGAGGGTGAGGAATAAATAATAATCTACATCAGCATCACAATCAGAGAGGTGAAATGCTCACACGTGGTGATGGGCGTGGAGGGGGATGGAGGGGACGGAAAATCCCAGCAGCCTCTCATGGTCCCTGTCATGGAGCAAGATGACAGATAGAATTGCTCACACTGTTTGAATCACCTCTCCTCTTCTCTCTTTGACAGAATATAATTGAATTTAGGTCAATTAAATACTTGTCTGACGTGTCTGCCTCACATCATCAGATAAAGTGCAATCTGACTTCTTTTAGAAGTGTTGAAAATATCACAGTCCGGTGTCCCCAGCTCAGGTCTCATCCGGGCAGTGGTGCATAACAAGAATCCAGGTCTCCTCATTTTCTCGAGTGCTTCTTGGTTGGGTAGGCAGGGAATGAGAGGTTTTATGGTGGCGGTGTGCCAGAGCTAAGGAGGCAGCCTCTGGGGAGACGGTTCAGGATTGTATTGAATGATGTCACCTCAGTAGCTTGTAATTGCCTCCAGTGGGTGCATTTACACCAGGGAAATTGGCAAATTCTACAAAGCAGATATTCCTCTCATTGCCCACCATGCTCCCTTCAGAGAACTGATCTACTAGCTGGAGATGCAGGCTGGGAGAAGTTGATTCTGGAGACATTTGCCTTGAGAGGTCAAGTGCAAGAGATAGGGAGACAAACAGAAGGTCTCAAAGTGGGTGGTACTAGAAGATGGTTGTGGGAGATTTTTAAGACTTGTTGGAATATATCAGTAATCTAAGAGACAGGTTTTTCAAATTGTTGGAGGCTATTGTTACGAAGATTGTTAATTGCCTTCTCAGTATCCATTCTCTTATTTTTCCTTAGTGTCAAAATCCTGGGTTGTCAGGGAGGTAATATGTTTAGCTAACAGACTACATTTTCTTAGGCCATTTTTCAGCTAACAGTAGTCCATGAGATGTAAGTATAAGTTACTGGGTAGAATATCTAGGAAATCTCCTCAGATGGGGTTGAACTGATTAGCAGGAGTGTTTTTCTAACTTTCTTTTTACCTTCTTTCTGACTGAAACAGAGATGTGGTGGCTGGAGCACCAGCATCCATTTTGGACCATGAGGATGCAAGCCAATGGACTAAGGATGATGTACTAGACAGAAGACATCTGAATCCCTGTTAACAGAGCTGCTGTACCAGCACTAGACTGTCCAACTCCAGACTTCTTTAATTTGAGAAAATAAATCCCTAACTTATTTAAGCTACTGTTGTCAATAAAAAGCAGTCAGGCATACAGTTCCTAAATGGCACAGTCATATTTCCGTTTCATTCTAAGCTGTTTTGCAGGCTGAGGTATATGTTTCCTTTCTTCCTTCCTCCCTCCCTCTCCCTTCCTTTCCTTCCTTCTTTTCTTGTTTCTCCCAAATGATAAAAGCAGTATGTTCTCCTTATTTATCAGGAAGCCAGTTGTATCAAGAACCAAATTCATTGTTCAAGTGTGAGAGGCCCCTTGGGGCATCTATTTATCCACCTGAATTGGTTCTTTGGCTCTCCAGGGCTGGGCAATGGGAGATGGAGTGAGGAATAGAGGACGTTTGTCTCCCGTAGAAGGCATCTAAGCAGACTAGTGGCTCATCTTACCCTGGAAAAAGAGTGGCTTTGCATTTCTGCCCTTAGTATTGGGTAGGCAGGTGTGGGGTCCACTCTGAATTTGTGGAAAAACTGAGACTAGCCCTTGAACTGGGATGTGGTGTGGATAGGCCTAGGGTCCAATCCAGTGACTGGAATTTAGCCCAGTGCCCTTAACCCTAGTTTTTGGTTGTCCTGACCTAGAAAAACAGGTTCCTGCAACATTTCGGACTGGCATATAACATTCTTCTCCAAAGGATGAATTCCTCAGCATTCTTTAGGACATGGCTCCACTGCCACTTCCTCCACGAAAGTTCTCATCCCCTTCCCCGTGCGCTCATCACATAGTTGCAGCTTATTATGTTATAGAGCAATTGTTTATGTGACTCTCATCCTCATTAGTCTGGGAGCTCCGAGGAGGAAACAGGAACAAAAGTTCACACTATTGTGTATCCTCGGTGTCTGCCTAAATAGTGCAGTAAATATTTGCAGAACAAAAGAAATCCCATCGATTCCGACTTTTTCTGTATTTCATCTAGCAGGTTCTTTACCAAATTTGAGGACCAGACCCCATAATGTCCTTCTTGTTCCTGGGAGATGTAATGTCATTACAGCTGTGGTGTCTAATAAACGAGCTGAGATTTATTCAAGAGGTGGTGAGATTTTATAATTGGAGATAGAGCAGGAAGGGGATCCATGTTCTTTTTCATGAAGTCCTTGCTGACTGTATTAACGCCACCTTCCTTTACACCACCCTCCATCTTGCATTCTCTCCAATTACCACACCAGACTCACTTGCTCACCTCTCTCTCTTGAGAGGAATGCCTGGGTTGACTCCTACCTCTGCCACTTGTGTGAACTTGACTTTCTTCACTTTGTTCAGCCTCAGTTTCCTCACCTCAAAGATAGGAATAATGTCAATATCAGTTACCACTTTTGAATGTGATTCTCAAACTTCACATGAATTGACATGTCTAATCCTCATAAAACCACTATGATGTTGGTACTATTATTAGCACCTCTGTTTCACAGATGGGAAAACTGGCACAGTCAGCATCAAATAACTTGCCCAAGATCCCAGAGTAAGGGAGTAGTGAGTTCAAGTCAGAACTCAGACAGTCCCTGCTCTTAACCATCACGCCCATCTGTCCAGTATTTACTACACTTTGAAACAAGACTTGCTTTGTAGGGTTGATAAGACATGGAAGGCTCTGCAATCACATGAGATGCTCCCTTCTAGTTAGCCTGCCTCCAGCTTCCCTGAACCAACAACCTCCAGGCACACCTGGAGCCTTCCCAACAAAGACTCCTTGCTATGGAAGTTTTTAAAAATATATATAACATTAAAAATTTTTTTTAATTGAAGGATAATTGCTTTACGGAATTTTGTGGTTTTCTGTCATATATCAATAAGAATCAGCCATTGGCGCACCCATGTCCCCTCCCTCCTGGACCTCCCTCCCAACTCCCTCCCCATCCCACCCTTCAGCCTGTCACAGAACCCCTGTTTGAGTTCCCTCAGTCATACAGCAAATTCCCATTAGCTACCTATTTTACATATGGTATTGTAAATTTCTATGTTACTCTCTCCATACATCTCCCCTTCTCCCTCCTCCCCTCATGTCCATAGGTCTGTTCTCTAGGTCTGTTTCTCCACTGCTGCCCTGAAAATAAATTCGCTATGGTGGTTTTGTGTCAGGAGGCTCTCTGTGTGTTCTCTTTCAGGTGATCTCCAATGACTTCCACACTTCTGTCATGCTAGTGGAATGAGCCATCGTGAATTGTGGACTCTAGGGTGGAAGGAACCTGATTCTCTGGTATTTTGGAATTACTGTGCACCCTGTCCTGTTAGTGAGAGAGAAAAACATGCTTCAAACACACACACACACACAGAGGCCTGGAGGAGCCTTCTTTGTTTCAGATTTGAATAGCCAGACTTCATCTATTTAAACCACACTAATTTGGAGCTTGTGCAAGTTTGCCCTCAGGCAGCCTGGGTGAAAGGATATATTTGCACTGGATTAAAAATCAGAGTTTGCTGAAAGACCCATGTATACACCTGACTTCACTTGGTTTAAACTAGGATTTGTAAGGTACTTTCACATCTTTTGTTTGCATATGATGATTGATACATTAATTACAATAGATCTTGACCTATTTATTAATACTTAGAGGCTACTTAGTCTGGGAGGTCTGAGAATGCTTATAATGCAAAGGAATAAAGCTGCATTTGTGCATACAAAATTCAGAAATTTCATCAATTCCAATTCCTGATCAGGATGAAAAAGCACATTTCACAGTTTCTTGGGTATTTCCTCTGGGTCCCAGTGTCATTCTGTCTCCTTCTGGCTACAATCTTGGTCAGGATCACAGAACACCAAATACTTTTACAGGGGAATGTACAAGGGCAATTCATTAATGTCCATATACAACTCATTCTTCTTCTGGTCCCCAGAGGTTCAGTGCCCAGTTTCTGGGTGGTGGTAGCTCCCACTGGCCTCTGTCCCCCTTCTCCATGCCCATGGGGGATGCTTGGAACCATGGATTATTGGTACCATATTCTCAGTCATTTGATTTTCCTAAGTCATTTCCTGAGATGCTTGGGGTAGAAAAACGTACTAAGACACAGAGCTAATATCTCAGGCTTTTGTAAATCTTATAAGTCAGACTCTTATTTTCAGGAGACTTCCATGATGCCTGACAGAGCAGACAAAGGGCAAAGGGGCCCCTGGAGGTTCGGCGATCCTTCCCAGCTACCCGTGGGTCCTGTGGAGCTATCTGGCAAGTGTCCCAGGAGTCCAGTTCCATGGGACATTCCTGTCCATGTCACCAGACTTCCAATATCCATTCATCCACTTACACATTCATCCCTCAAAATTTGCTGTGTGCCTACTAGATGCAGTCTTGACTCTCAGGGAGTTCAGGGTCTGTGGTCAAGACAGGCATTTATACAAGTAATGATACTCTAATGTGATAAAAGCTAGAACTGAGATGTATACAAACTACCACGTGCAGAAGAGCAAGCAGATAACAGCTTGGTGGGGGGTGGCTGCACAAATATCAAGCCAGAGACACTTGAATGAGGTCTTATGGGAGCAGGGGTTTCCATTAGCTGGAGATGCCTGGGGGCAAGCAAGGCATGGATACAGAAAATGTCAAGAAAAGGCACACAGTTCTGTAAGACTGGAGCAGAGGGTGAGGAGGGAGAAGAAGGTAATCCCAAAGCTGCCATTGGCATTGTCCCAAGCACCATGCTGGAGGATTCAGACTTTATTCTGAGGCCATGGTACATACTCAAAGCAGGCCTGTGAACTCAAATGCCTTACAAGGGTCACTGTAAAGCATTACAGTGCCTTACATGATGATGAGGGGGTCCAATTGGGGTCTGAAAAATTGAGGAGTGCAGGTCCCATCCGAGGTGGCCGTCATGAAGCTGGCCAAGTCTCCATGTCACAATGAGTGAAGTAAGTTGGACAGAGAAAGACAAATATCATATGATATTGCTTATATGTGTAATCTAAAATATGGTGCAAATGAACTTATTTACACAACAGAAGTACAGTCATAGATGTAGAAAATGATCTTATGGTTACTGGGGGAAACGATAGGGGGAGGGATAAATTGTGAGACTGTGATTGACATATATACACTGCTATACGTAAAATAAAGGACCTACTCTATAGTACAGGGAACTCTATTCAAATACTCCGTAATGACCTATATGGGGAAAAGAAATCTAAAAAAGAGTGGGCATGTATATATATATATACACACATATATATATGATTCATTTTGCTGTAGAGCAGGAATGAACACAACACTGTAAATCAACTATACTCCAATAAAAAAAATTTTTTAAGAAGCTGGAAATCCATATTTTATATGAACACTCCCAAGTTTGTAACATGGGAAATTATTTCAAAATGTCAAGCTGGCCAAGCAAAAACGTGTCTGATGTCCTGTCAGCCTCTAGTTTGGCTTCATTTCAGATGTAACGCTTACATGGACTTCATCAGACTATGTTTCAGGAAGAGGATGCCCTTACAGGTCTCCCCAGCCTTTGTCAGCAAGAACCTCTTCTCCTTCCCCTACCCACTTGCTTCTCCTCTCAGTGCCCTCCCACACCATCCTCAGCGCAGCCCCACCTTGCTGGGAGGAGCTGGAGGAATGAGCCATGCCCCAGGCCTGACTCACAGAGAAAAGCCCAGCCATAAGGACACGAGAGAGCCGTATTTATTTCACATGGACAAGCATGATTCCATTGCATGCTGAACATGAAAGCTCGTGTGAGGAAAGTACCCGTAACAGCAGAATTATGTGCTTTTGTCCACAGGGAGCAGGGAGAATCACAGGGTGGTTATCAAAGACAGTTCCCCTTCAAGAAGAGTTGAAATCACAGGCTTTGAAATCACTGGTTTATTTCATCAGCAAAGGGTCTGTCTCCTAAGAGTGGCCAGGGGGAACACTTCCAGCTCCACAATCTCTGCACGAGCTGCTAAGGTCAGGAGGACGAAGCTGGTCCCCATCCATCACCCAGGGCGGCTCCAGAGAGTTAAGCTCAGAGGGGAGGTACATGCCACTTGGAATTAACAAGCCCACTCCAGGGTGGACAGTGATGGGACAGACTGCTGTGTTCATAGCAACAGAACCATCACCACTTATAATATGTATCAATAATCAAAAGATCTGTGCTTCCTAAAATATCTTCCCAAGGCCTCATATGGGCTGAAGGGAAACTATTAGGAACTGACCGGATGTGCTAGAAATAGATCAACTTTGCCTGGACAGACTGGGCAGAGCTAGTGGCAGGGACACACACCCCCTGGTCTCTTGGCCTTTAGCTGGGCTTCCCCATTCCAAGAGGATGGAACCCAAAAGGGGAATAGGGGCTGGAGCCTGGATTCGGTGAGGGAAGAGGGTCAGAGGCTCTCAGGGCAAACCTCATGGAAGAGACTAGTGGAAGAGCCCTTGAATCTCCGTGGCTCATTCCCACCTGAAGTCCTGCCCAACAGTTTCATAAAATTTAATATTATATGGTCTATAAAATTCCCGGAGTTGGTCTATCACTTCAGGGTCGATCTGTACATGAGTTCTGCCTTTTGATTTACCCAGGCATCGAGGCAGGAGGCTCGATTCTGTTTTTTTCAAGCAAGGGAATCCTTTGGTCTTGTTGAAGTAGAAGTGCTTGTCCGTGATGAGCCTCTTGATGCCCAGGAAGTCCTGGACGCGCCCCATCTCGCCGGCCGGGTCAGTGATAAGCCGCTCGCCGCTGACGAAGTGGATCTGGGCCAACGGAAAGTAACGCAGCCAGCTCTCCAGGTGCAGCGCATACATGCCGATGCGGATGGCATTCCAGGAGACGTCCACCAGGCCCAGCGTGCGGTTGCGGAACGAGAGGCCCTCGAACGTAGGGATGTCTGGCTTCTTGGAGAGCGTCTGGGTATAATCCGAGATGGCGCGGGTCACGGGGTTCCGTACGACCACGATCAGCTTGGTGTCTCGGGACATGTTGAAGATCCGGCGAGGGGCCTCTTGAGTGACAAAATAGCTGGGGGTCTTTTCCAGTGTGATCTGACTCTCGAGGGTCCGAGGCATGAGGCTCCTGTGGGACAGAAATGCACATGATCAGCCAGGGCTGTGTTGGGGGCCTGCAGGAGATCACTTCCCTCCACCCAGCTTCCCAGGGGAGCCCGCCCTTCTCCTCTGTGACATTTGAGCCTCGCCTGTTCTCATCTGATGAAGCACCTGTTTTAACTCTTGTTGACCCTTTTTTCAAAGTCTTCAACAGTTTAAGGCAAGAACCAATCTAAATGTCCATCAGTAGGGGTTAGATACATGATGGAATAGCCAATTAATACAGTTGGGTAGAGCTGTGTGTACTGTCATGGAATGATTTCCAAGATTTAGTGCTTAAATGAAAAAAGGCAAGACACAGCTTGTTTATCTGGGGAAAGATACCAAGAAACCAATAAAAGTAATTGCTTCTGGGGAGGGGCCTTGAGTGGGAGCAGAGCAGGGAGGTCAGGGATAAATGAGAATTACTTTTTATTGTATAATCTTTTACGCTGCTTGAAATTTTTATTGTGTTTATTACATATTCAAAAAATACAAAAGAAGCCACCGAATATTGTTCTGGCACAAGATACCTCTCCAAATATATTAAGAAAGTCTTTTGGGGAGAGGAAAGACATGTTTTGTAGGAATAGCATGTGTTTTTGAAATGAGTTCTGATGTCTTTTCCTGCTGAAATACATCTGAAATATATCCCTGGTAAAAGACTGAAGAAGCACAGAATATCAGGGGTGAGATGGGTGGAGGGAGGGGCTCAGTCGGAAGCCCAGTAATGCAACCTCTTGCTCTCCTCTTAATTTCCTAGTTCTGCTTAAGGTTTAAGGGAGGATGGTAGGACAAGCTGATGTCTCCTTCTCAGGTGTATCTCTTTCAGGTCCTCCTGAAAGGAAACACCTCTGGTTTCCAGTTGCTACTTCTTTCTGAAGGTTGTGTTTTACCCTTAATTAGTTTTTCTTATGTAGTGAAGGATAGAGGAGCCAGGCATGCTGCAGTTCATGGGGCTGCAAAGAGTCGGACATATGACTTAGTGACTGAACAATGATAGCAAAGTTTTTCTTAATCCTGGCTGCACATTAAATCACCCAAGAATTTTTTTTAAAGGAAGATGGTTCTTTTGAGGTGCTAGCCTGCCATTTTCTCGATCAGTTGGCCCCCAAATAAAGTCTCTTTCTTACCCCTCATTTCTTAGATTCATTGGCTTGTCATGCAGCAAGCAGAGCAAGCTTGGACTCAGTATCAATTTGGCTTAGCCAGCCAGAAGACTTGCTGCTCATGGCTAGCTGATCCTGATCAAGGAATACTGGGGCAAGACCCTAGCAGCTGCTAGGACCATTTATCCTGAGGTTCTTTCCTTCAAGATTCCCTGCAGTGGTTTGCCTGCCCCCAGCACTTGGCAGTTGAGAAAAGGAACAGGCAAACTTCTACTAGTTGACAGACTCGGATTTTGTTTGTAGAGATTCATTAACAACAAACCCAGCCCTGCTGAGATAGGTGTTCTGTAATCTCTTCAGAAACTTGATAGCTTCCAACTCAGTTCAAAACTGAGTAAGCATCCAGGCGGAGAACAAGATGGCAGAGGAGCAGGTGGACATGGAGTACATCTCTCTCCACAGATACATCAGGAATACACCTTCGACACAGAAGTGCATGCAGAACACCAGCTGAGAGCAGACAGGGGTATCTGGCCGGCAGAAAATAATAATATAGAGCCACACAAAGCTCAAGATCAAGCCCTGAGCCTTTGGAGTGGGAGCACTGACTCCAAGACCCCAGACTAGAAGAGAACTAACCCTAGGGGGTATCAAATAGTGAGAACTCACACAAAGGAAACCAGTGGAATACAAGACCCAGCATCACCCAACCACCAGTAAGCACCCTGTGCAGGACGCTGCATCTAAACAACAAACAAAACAAAAATACAAACCCAATCATCAGCAGACAGGATTACCACCTCACTCAGCCTTGCCCATCAGAGGAAAAACAAAGAAAAACTCAGCACAAATCTCACCCTATAGGAAGCTTACACAAATCATTGGACCAACCTTAGGAGGGCAGAAACCAAAATGAAGAAAGAATTCAACCTTGAAACCTGGGAAAAGGAGACCTCAAACACAATAAGCTACAAAAAATAATGAAAAAGTAGAGAAATGCTACACAAATGAAGGAACAAACTGGTCCAAATAAATGAAGAGGAAATAGGCAAACTACCTGGAAAAGAATTCAGAATAATGATAATAAAGATGATTAAAACCCTTACAACAAAATGGAGAAAATGCAAGAATCAATTAACAAAGACCTAGAAGAATTAAAAAATAAACATGCAGAGACAAACAACACAATTACTGAAATTAAAAATACTCTAGAAGGAATCAATAGTACGATATCTGAGGCAGAAGAACGAATCAGTGAGCTGGAAGATAAAATGGTGGAAATAACTTCTGAAGAGCAGAATAAAGTAAAAAGAATGAAAAGAACTGAGGATAGTCTCAGAGACCTCTGGGACAATATCAAATGCACCAACATTCTAATTATAGGGGTCCCAGAAGAAGAAGAGAAAAAGAAAGGGTATGAGAAAAATTTTGAAGAGATTATAGTTGAAAATTTCCCAAACATGGAAAAGGAAATAGTCAATCAAGTCCAAGAGGCACAAAGAATCCCATACAGGATAAACCCAAGGAAAAACATGCCAAGACACATACTAATCAAACTAATGAATACTAAACAGAAAGAAAGAATATTAAAAGCAGCAAGGGAGAAGCAACAAGTAACAAACAAGGGAAACTCCATATGCTTAACAGCTGACCTTTCAGCAGAATCTCTGCAGGCCAGAAGGGAATGGCAGGATATATTTAAAGTACTGAAAGGGAAGAATCTACAACCAAGATTACTATACCCAGCAAGGATCTTATACAAAATTGATGGAGAAATAAAAAGCTTTTTCAGACAAGCGAAAGTTAAGAGAATTCAGTACCATCAAACCAGCTTTACAACAAACATTAAGGAGACTTATATAGTCAAGAAATACAAGAGAAGAAAAAAGATCTACAAAACCAACCCCAAACAATTAAGAAAATGGCAATAGGAACATATGTATCAATAATTACTTTAAATGTAAATGGATTAAATGCTCCAACCAAAAGACACAGACTGGCTGAATGGATATGAAAACAATACCCATATACATGCTGTCTACAAGAAACCCACTTCAGCTCTCAAGACACATATAGACTGAAAGTGAGAGGACTGAAAAATATATCCCATGCAAATGGGAAGCAAAGGAAAGCTGGAGTAGCAATCCTCATATCAGACAAAATAGACCTTAAAATAAAGACTACAAGAGATAAGGAAAGACATTACATAATGATCAAGGGGTCAATCCAAGAGGAAGACATAATAATTGTAAATATTTATGCACCCAACATAGGAGCACCTCAATACATAAGACAAACACTAACAGACATAAAAGGAGAAATTGACAGTAACACAATAATAGTAGGAGACTTTAATACCTCACTCACACCAACAGACAGATCATCAAATCAGAAAATTAATAAGGAAACACAAGTCTTAAATGATACATTAGATGAGATGGATCTCATTGATATCTTCAGGATATTCCATCCAATTGCAGAAGAATACTCCTTCTTCTCAAGTGTACATGGAACATTCTCCAAGAAAGACTACATCTTGGGTCACAAATCAAACCTCAGTAAACTTAGGAAAATTGAAATCGTATCAAGCATCTTCTCTGACCACAACGCTATGAGACTAGATATCAATTACAAGAAAAAAACTGTAAAAAACACAAACACATGGAGATTAAACAACACATTTCTAAATAACCAACAGGTTACTGAAGAAATCAAAAGGTAAATAAAAGAAAATTTATGGAAACAGATGACAATGAAAACATGGCAACTCAAAAGCCATGGGATGCAGCAAAGGCAGTCCTAAGAGGGAAGTTGATAGCAATACAATCCTACCTCAAGAAACAAGAAAAACATTGAACAGACAGCCTAACTTTACCCCTAAAACAACTGGAAAAAGAAGAACAACCCCCCCCCCCCCGAAATTAGTAGAAGGAAAGAAATCATAAAGATCTGAGCAGAAATAAATGAAAAAGAAATGAAAGAAACAATAGTAAAGATTAATAAAGCTAAAAGCTGGTTCTTTGAGAAGATAAAACTGACAAATCTTTAGCTAGATTCATCAAAAAAAAAAAAAATAGAGAAGAATCAAATCAGCAAAATTAGAAATGAAAAAGGAGAGGTTACAACAGACAAGGCAGAAATACAAAGGATTATAAGAGACTATTATGAACAATTGTATGGCAATAAAATGGATAACCTGAAAGAAATGGACAGACTCTTAGAAAAGTTCAATCTTTCAAGACAGAACCAGAAAGAAATAGAAATTATGAACAACCCAATTACAAGCACTGAAATTAAACCTGTGGTCAAAAATCTCCCCAAAAAACAAAAGCCCAGGAACAGATGGCTTCACAGGAGAATTCTATCAAACATTTAGAGAAGAGCTAATGCCTATCCTTCTAAAACTCTTCCAAAAAATTGCAGAGGAAGGAACACTTCCAAACTCATTCTGCGAGGCCACCATCATCCTGATACCAAAACCAGACAAAGACAACACAAAAAAAGAAAACTACAGGCCAATGTCACTGATGAACATAGATGCAAAAATCCTCACAAAATTCTAGCAAACAGAATTGAGCAACACATCAAAAAGCTCATACACCATGATCAAGTTGGGTTTATTTTAGGAATGCAAGGATTCTTCAACATATGCAAATCAATCAATGTGACACACTATATTAACAAATTAAAAGATAAAAACCATTCGATAATCTCAATAGATGCAGAAAAAACTTTGACAAAATTCAGCACTCATTTATGATTAAAACTCTTCAAAAAATGAGCAAAGAAGGAATCTACCTCAACATAGTAAAGGCCATATATGATAAGTCTATAGCAAGCATTATTCTCAATGGTGAAAAACTTAAAGCATTCCCCCTAAGATCAGGAACAAGACAAGCGTGTCCACTTTCACCACTATTATTCAACATAGCCCTGGAAGTCCTAGCTACAGCAATCAGAGAAGAAAAAGAAATAAAAGGAATCCAGATCAGGAAAGAAGTAAAGCTCTCACTGTTTGCAGATGACATGATAACATACATAGAAAACCCTAAAGATAGTATCAGAAAATTACTAGAGCTAATCAGTGAATTTAGCAAAGTTGCAGGAAACAAAATCAATACACAGAAATCACTTGCATTTCTATTTACTAACAATGAAAAATCAGAAAGAGAAATTAAGGAATCAATCCCATTCACTATTGCAACAAAAAGAATTAAATATCTAGGAATAAACTTACCTAAGGAGACAAAAGAATTGTACACAGAATATTATAAGGCATTGATGAAAGAAATCAAAGATGACATAAACAGATGGAGAGATATTTCATGATCCTGGGTAGAAAGAATCAATATTGTGAAAATGACTACACTACCTAATGCAGTCTACAGATTCAATGTGATCCCTATCAAATTACCAATGGCATTTTTCACAGAACTAGAACAAAAAATTTCACAGTTCATACAGAAATCCAGAAGACCCCAAATAGCAAAAGCAGTCTTGAGAAAGAAGAATAGAACTGGAGGAATCAATCTTCCTGACTTCAGATTATACTACAAAGCTACAGTCATCAAGACAGTATGGTACAGGCACAAAAGTAGAAATATAGACCAATGGAATAAGATAGAAAGCCCAGAAATAAACCCATACCTATGGGTTCCTTATTTTTGACAAAGGAGGCAAGAATATACAATGGGGCAAAGACAGCCTCTTCAATAAATGGTGCTGGGAAACCTGGACAGCTACGTGTAAAAGAATGAAATTAGAACACCTCCTAACACCATACACAAAGATAAACTCAAAACAGATTGAAGACCTAAATGTAAGACCAGAAACTATAAAACTCTTAGAGGAAAACATAGGCAGAATACTCGAAGACATAAATCAAAGCAAGATCCTCTATGACCCACCTCCTAGAGTAATGGAAATAAAAACCAAAATAAACAAGTGTGACCTGATTAAACTTAAAACCTTTTGCACAGCAAAGGAAACAATAAGCAAGGTGAAAACACAACCCTCAGATAGGGAGAAAATAATAGCAAATGAAACTGACAAAGGATTAATTTCCAAAATATACAAGCAGCTCATAAAACTCAATGCCAGAAAAACAAACAACCCAATAAAAAAGTGGGAAAAAGACCTAAACAGACATTTCTCCAAGGAAAACATACAGATGGCTAACAAACACTTGAAAAGATGCTCAATGTTGTTCATTATTAGAGAAATACAAATCAAAATCACAATGAGATATCATTTCACACCAGTTTGAATGGCCATCATCAAAAAGTCTGCAAACAATAAATGCTGGAGAGGGTGTAGAGAAAAGTGAATGTTTATGCACTGTTATTGGGAATGTAAATTGATACAGCCACTATGGAAGATTTTATGGAGATTCCTTAAAAAACTAGGAATAAAACCACCATAGGACCCAGCAATCTCACCCCTAGGCATATACCCTGAGGAAACCAAAATTGAAAAAGACACATGTATACCATTGTTCACTGCAGCACTATTTACAATAACTAGAACATGGAATCAACCTAGATGTCCATTGACAGATGAATGGATAAAGAAGATGTGGTACATATACACAGCGGAATATCACTCAGCCATAAAGAGGAACACATTTGAGTCTGTTCTGATGAAGTGGATGAACCTAGAACCTGTTATGCAGAGTGAAGTGAGTCAGAAAGAGAAAGATAAATATCATATTCTAATGCCCATATTTGGAATCTAGAAAAATGGTACGGAAGGCTTTATTTACAGGGCAGCAATAGAGAAGCAGACATAGGAAACCAACTTATGGACATGGGGAGAGGGGAGGAGAGGGTGAGATGTATGGAAAGAGTAACATGGAAACTTACATTACCATATGTAAAATAGATAGCCAATGGGAATTTGCTATACGGCTCAGGAAACTCAAATAGGGGCTCTGTATCAACCCAGAGGGGTGGGATGGAGAGGGAGATGGGAGGGAGGTTCAGAAGGGAGGAGATACATGTATACCTATGGCTGATTCAGGCTGAGGTTTCACAGAAAACAACAAAATTCTGTAAAGTAATTTTCCTTCAATAAAAAAATAAAAAAAATACACAGATGTCTGAGCCCCATTCTAGACTAACTGATTAAAAATATTTGGGGGTGGGTTCTTTTCTGAAGCTCCTCAGATGATTTCAATGTGAAAATAAAGGGGAGAACCACTAATACACAATCACCCTTCCTCCACTCCCTATTTATTTGTTAAAAAACTGTTTATTCTATTTATTTATCTATTTTTGGTTGTGCTGCATGGCATGTGGGATCTTAGTTCCTTGACCAGGTATCAAACCCATGCCCCCAGCATTAGAAGTGCAAAGCCTTAACCACTGGACCACCAAGGAAGTCCCACCCTTTACCTGTTCTTAACACTATGGCTTCCCAGACCCCACAGCAGGCAGCTTCACGGTCCTATGAATAGAGACACCTGGTGTCTAGTCTTCTTTGTCCCAGCCGCATAGTCATCTCTTCAGTAACCTGGCCTCACAGGTCTTTAGCTGAATACCTCCATTTTCTCTTCCCTTTTAGCAAACTCTTCCTCATGGCCATATGTTAGGTTTTGTCCTTGGAATTGCCCTAATTCTGAAAAGGTTCACCCTGAAATTCTACTCTAGGGCTATGTCGTGGATTGAATGATGATCTTCCAAAAGATACGTTCACCCAGAACCTATGAATGGGACCTTATTTGGAAAAAGAGTCTTTGTAGAAGGAAGTAAATTAAGGCTCTCGAGATGAGATCATCTTGGATTAGGGTTCCTTGTAAGGAATATCCTTAGAAGAGAAGAGAAGGAGAGAAGGGATACAGAGAGAAGAGATGTGAGGATGAAGGCAGAGCATACAGTGATATGTCTACAAGCCAAGAAATGACAAGCACTGTTGGCAGCCGGCAGAAGCCAGGAGAGAAGCATGGAGCAGATTCTTCCTCAGAACCTCCAGGATGAACCAACCCTGCTGACAATTTGCTTTTAAGAATTCTGGCTTCCAAACCTGAAAGAATAAATCTCCATTGTTTTAAGACACCTCCTTTCAGGGCATTTGTCATGGTGGCCACAGGAAATAAACACAGACCAAAACCTTCTTTCTTTCTGTCTTTACCATTGTCTCAGATTCATTGCACCTGATCTTCAAATTCATCTGATTTCATTTTCTTTTTTATTTCACTTTCTTCTAAACCTTCTCTGGACCCAGGAAGCAATCATTTCCATAGCATCATCTTAACATCACCACCACCACCACCACCATTAGCCTCAGAGGACAAGTTATACAGGGGCTCACTTGCCTACATGTGCTCTCAGATCCCTCCCCCAACCACCCACCCCTGACTCCGCTGCCTTCCATACAAACCTCTCATTTCCCCCTTGAATCTTCAAGTTCTTTTTGCAGCTGAGAAGCTGATGCAACTAATATTTTGCATCCAAGCCCAAGTCTGTAATAGACCTTGATGGGTTGAAAATTTTAATAGTACTTATTAATACTGAGGATATCATTCTTAGCAAATAATCCCAGGTGCACTTGAATAGTTTTCTTTGGATTTTCTTAGAAATCTGCCTGTATTATTTTATGATCTTGGAACACATTGTAATGAGGTGTTGGCCTTAATGACAGAGTAGATGAAATTACATATCAGTGACAGTGCATTTAAACTTAGGGACTTTCCAAGCCTTATGGGGGTATAAGGCCTTCAGCACACAAAAAGTTGACCCGATAAGCCATTCAACATATCTCTTTGCAATATCCTTTAATACACCAATTAATATCCAAGAGAGGAAAACAGGTTGCAGCATTTCCCAAGCTTATCTGGCTAAGGAGCTATGAACCTTTGCCAGGAGCGCCAATTAACACCTCTCTCTGCTACCAGTTTGGAAACTTCTGACCTATTCCAGTGATCGTCAGGGTGTCACGTCACTCCCCAAGCTGTGCATTAAAGTGAAGTTCCACCCTTCCTAATTGGCATATCAGCTACAAAACCAAATTACAGTTACTACGGAAGACATAAACACCACACTGTAAGCAATATCATGCATAGATCATCACACCATGAGCCAAACGCGCACTTCAAATTTTCTCTGTTCTATCAAAGGACACCTTACATATTTCTTTCTCATTAGGTCACTGGAATAGAGGCCTGTGTGATGGTAACACAGAAGGAGACCCTATGGATACACATCTCTTTGATCTGTGGTGAGAAGGGGGCATTAGTCTTTCCCTTAGGCTCATTTATCCTCCTCATGCCATTGTTCAAATTTTGCTGATTTGTTTCCAGATGCTAACAAACAGCTGAACTTTTCTCTCACCCGCATAACCCTTTTAAGCTTCAGTCTCCTTTTGTTTCTGTATGGCTCTGCAAAAATGACAGAAAGTGGTCTAACACTCACCAATTGGACTTACCGCCCATCTGTTATTTGAACCTGCTCAGCAACAATTTCCACCACATCTGGTAGTAGCCCCCAGATTTCTTTCAAAGGAACCACTCCTACTTTAGATAAACTTAGCAGTCCAAGGAGAGGGTGTGTGACTGACAAAAAATATATGATGAAGACGGAGAGTAGACTCAATCTTCCAGCCAGACACAGGAGCTTGGAGGAGCCTCCCCAGCAGTGTCTCTTACCAAATCCCTCAGCTCTCTTGGTTCCTGCCCTTTGCCAGACCTGGTTTGCCCACCTTCCTCTGTAGTTCTATAAGTTACTGCACATACTTCTAAGAAATTTTTTTTTACTGCTTGAAGTTAATCAGAGTCCATTTCTGTTGCTTGGAACCCAAGAATTCTAATGTGCCTTACACAACCTGGTTTCCTCTCTGTGGAAGCTATGCTAAGCTAAGCACCCCCACTTGGTTATAAACTGCATGAGGCAGGGCAGGTGCGCCTTATTTGCATCTCCCTCTGCAAAGGCTACCACAGCTATGGCACAAGTCAGGTCTCCATCAGTATTTCTAGGGCTCACGTGAGGCCAACATTCTAATTCAGATATGCACTTCAGCCTTCACCCCCTTCCCACATTCTCAACTCTCCTCAAATCACTGCGAACCTTCCCAGGAGTCTATCTCCCCTTTCTCTTCTTCCTGGATGATCCTATTCCTCCCTAGCCTTTAGCACCACCTGGGAACTGTTACTCCTCACAGCTGCAGCTCCAAGTTTCCCACGCTCTGGGCTGGACGGTCCAACTGTCTGTGGACTGGATACCTCATCTCGGTAATGACCTTGCCATTTTCCTCCCATGCATACTTCTCTCTTTTGCCTGTTTCTGTAGATGGTATCACCACGAATCCACTCACAAAGCACAAAAACCTCACATCCTTCTTACGTCTAATGTCTGTCTTCCTGGTAAGTTCTCAAGTCCGCCCCAATCTCCTGGCCCCATTCATATACCTCAGGCTCATGTCATCTGTTCCTCTGACAACAGATTTCTCTCTGACCTCCATGCTTCTACTTTCTTCTCCCTTTCAATCCATTCTGCATTCTGTGTCCATCAAGGGAATCATGCTAAAGCAAATCCACCCTCTTGTGTAAATGTGACTAATGGGAACCTCCTGTATAGTTCAGGGAACCCTACTCACTGCTCTGTGGTGACCGAAAGGAGAAGAAAATCCAAAAAAGAGGGGATATATGTATATGTAACAGCTGATTCACTTTGCTGTATAGTAGAAACTAACACAGCATTGTAAGGCAACTATATTCCAATAAAAGCTTAAAAAATAAAGTGAATGAATGCAGTCACAGACAGTGATAAAATATTTAGATGAGTCGATACTGAAAGTTGTAAACATCTTTCTCCATAAGAAGATAGGCAAGCATCTGCCAAGAATGTTGGGCTCCACGTTTTTTGTGTTTGCATCTTGATTCATAAAATATCTACTGAGAATACAAAAAAAACAAAGCAAATCCAATCGTGTCAACCATAAGCCATTCTTCTGAATAAAGCCTATATTCCTTGACTTGGTACTCAAGGCTGCCATCTACCTTTCCAGAATTAATCTCTTGCTGCCTCCTGGAAATTTGATGCTTATAACTATATTGAGCACAAATTTCACTCATCAAACACATACTGTCCTTTCATATATATATTTTTAAGACTCTGGACCATCTTTCTGCTCTCTTTAACCCTGGCAAACATCTACTCACCTTTCCAAATCCAAAGGAAAAGTCACACCCTCTGTGAACACTTTTTAAAAAATGATTTCATGACACTTCCTGAATCCAGCTATTAAGACCTCATCCCATTGTGCAGTACTTACTAAGTACACATCCATTTATATCAAGAGATCATCAGCATTTGGGGCATGTTTCTTATTCATTTTTGCCTTCTTAGCACAAACCTGGCACAACATAGGTGTTCAATAAATTGATCAAAGATCTAGTGTCAAAGGTAGGTGCCTATTACCTCGAATCCTCAGAAGTTAGCAGAAATTATGAAGCCTGGCCTTTTCTTGGCATTCTGGACCTGGGCAGAGGAAGGTTCCAGCAGATAGTCCTGGGGTAAAGGGATCACTGTGCCATTTAAAAAAGTTCATCATGGCCACATGTGCTCAGGTTCATGAGCTGAGGGAGGATTCAAGCTCTGCTTCAGCCAAAACTTCCCAATATTAGAAGGTAAAATGAGAATGAAAGGAACAGATCTTGTGCCATTTCTGTTTTGCCATCTACAGTGTCCTTCACCCAGGTTCCCTCTGATGTTGAAAGAGGACAGGACTGTGGCCATCTGTAGTGGGGAAGTCAAACTAGATGCGATAAATACCCCCACACATGCTAATGTGTGCCAAGTTACTTCAATTGTGTCCAACTCTATGCAATCCTATGGACTGTTGCCCGCCAACCTCTTTTGTCCATTGGATTCTCCAGGCAAGAATATTAGAGTGGGTTGCCATGCCCTCTTTCAGAGGATCTTCCTGATCCAGGGATCAAACCCTCATCTCTTATGTCTTCTGCATTGGCAGGTGAGTTCTTTACCACTAGTGCCACTTGGGAAGTCCCATACCACCGTATCAGAGTAATTAAGTAAGAATCTCTGGGGGCGTGCAGAGGCCTGGGCACCTGCAACTTTAAAGCTCCCCAGCTGATCCCAGGGGGCCCCCAGGGCTGAGAACCATGGTTGAGGACCGCATGTTCCTTTAGCTGCATAGCCTTCAATACAGTAGCTCAGAAGTGTTTTCTCCTTAGAGGAAAAGAGTCTCAGTATATTCAGCTTCAGTGGGTTTAGGGTGCAGCCTAGGAGCCTACAATTTTAACAAGCGCCCTGCTCCATGACTCATGATCAGAGAAGCTTGGGAAGCATGCTCTTAATAAAATACATCCTTGTAAAGTAATGAGATCACACTCACTGTTATCTAAGACATTAAATATTTATTTGAAGGATATCTCTGCCCTCCCCCAGCCCAACCATAGATAGGAAGTTCCAAGAGAAGAGCACTGGTGTCTGTCTTTTTCTCGGTTGTACTGGCACTTAGTAGGCGCATAGTCAATATTTGCTGAAGAGGAAAAAAAAAAAAAAAAAGGCAAGGCTTTGGTCTGGTGGATATCTGTGCCCCAAAGTCCATTTTATGTCTTCTCCCCAAGGGAAAAAAATCACAGACTGCTGTGTCCCTTACCAAAAGAAGAAAGAAAAAAAATCCAAACACTGTCTTGTTAGCTTGAGACTCTCCGGAAATGGCATTTTCTGACCCACTCAGTAGAAAAGAGGCAGCTCTGTGGCCCCACTGTCCACACAGGGACATGGTGTTTGGGGCTGGCTTACCCCGATTATCACCGGAAGGGTTCATCAGAAGATTTCCTTTCCTGCTAAATCTGTGCACCCCGTGAGTGTGCTCTAAAAGGCATGGCTGCCTGGGGGACTTTGGTGATTTATTAGCTCCTGGCTGGGCAACCAGGCTCCTTGGGAAAAAATAAAAATCATTGCCGTCTCCAGAGGGATAATTAGGAGTGGAAGAGGAGGGGAAAGTCTTTCCTGCAAGAAACAGGTTCTTCAAAAACTACACCCGCTAAACCCGCTCACCCTCCATGTGCTGGCCAGCATAGGCACAGCACCTGTGAGCACAGACCTGCAGCCCCTCCGGCATCTCAGAACCCCCTCCTTCCAAGACCTCGGCTCAAATCCTTACACTGATGTGACTGGGGAGGAAAACGGTGCATCCACGCTGAGTCCCAGCTTGAACCCCATCAGTAATTCTTCACTGCTCACAGAATAAAGGCCTTAACAGGATTTAGGTGGCTCTACTTGACTCAGCCCACGGCCATCTTGGGCTCTGGCCAGACTGGACTATTCAGAGTTCTCCCCCGAAACTGCATTTTTTCATGCCAAGCAACCTCTGATGTGTTGTGGCCTCTGGGGGAAGCCTCTGTAGCTGGTCAGGCAGAACTTCTTCATGCCTTAGCCCTTAGCTCATCATCACCTCCACCAGAGAGCCTTCCCTGACTGTGCCTTTATTATCTCCCTCTTCCTAGAAGTTAGGTATTTGTTATCCCTGTGATTCCATGGGACTCACTACAGTCATAACTCATTTTTTACACATTATCTGTCATCACCCTAGAGTGTTAGGTCACAAAGGCAGGGCTCAGCACCATCAAGTCTCTGGCAACAGTGCCTATCTTGGGCCTGGTAAGCAGTCACGTGCTCATTCATTGGATACACATTTATTGAGCACCTGCTGTATGCCAGGATACAAAGACAGGCATGATCCTTAAGGAGGTGACAGCCTTGTAAACCTGAGGGGTGAAGGGGGCTCTCCTTTTCCCAGTGTGAGGGGCTGATGGAACTTGGCCTCCCACTAGGGCTGGTGGGTTCCTCTTCTGCTAGGAGGGGCCAGGCCTGAACCCCATCTCCGACAGTCATCAAGGTCCCCATGGCCTGGGCAGTTGGCTTTCCCCACTAACTCGTGTAAACAGCTGGTACCTCAGTCCAGCCTGCCTGGTGTCCTAGCAGTTTGGCTGTCTCCCAGCTGACAAGGCTGTCCTCACCTCTGCTCCATAAGAAGGGAAGCTGATGTAAGTGTCTGGGCACAGTCTCTTTCCTGGAGCATTAACCCCCAAGTGGTTAGGGCTCTGGCATGTTCCCCAAGGTGATGACGAGAAGACAGTGTAACCCTGCCTGCCTCTTCTACTGTGTGATAGCTATTCTTTCACCTCTACTTTGTGAATTATTGAATTTGTCTTGAGTCCCACCAGGTGCCAGATAGAAACCAGAATAGAATCCTCCTTGCCTGGTACATCCACATGGAGATGTTTGGAGGGCAGTAGGCTACTTTGGTGGCTGGTTGTGGGTGTGGGGTTTGAAATCAGAGAGCTGAGTGTGAGTTTTGCCACTTGTTTTTCCAGTAGTCATGTATGGATGTGAGAGTTGGACTGTGAAGAAGGCTGAGTGCTGAAGAATTGATGTTTTGAACTGTGGTGTTGGAGAAGACTCTTGAGAGTCCCTTGGACTTCAAGGAGATCCAACCAGTCCATTCAGAAGGAGATCAGTCCTGGGTGTTCTTTGGAAGGAATGATGCTAAAGCTGAAGCTCCAGTACTTTGGCCACCTCATGCGAAGAGTTGACTCATTGGAAAAGACTCTGATGCTGGGAGGGGTTGGGGGCAGGAGGAGAAGTGGACGACAGAGGATGAGATGGCTGGATGGCATCACTGACTTGATAGACACAAGTCTGAGTGAACTCCGGGAGTTGGTGATGGACAGGGAGGCCTGGCGTGCTACAGTTCATGGGGTCGCAAAGAGACATGACTGAGCGACTGAACTGAACTGAGCTGAACCAGAAGAAATGGGCATGTAGGTCACTTCACATAATGTCCTACACGTTCACCCATGCCATCCCAAACGGCAGGTTTTCCTTCTGTTTTTATGACTGAGTAAAATAAGCCAAGCACAGAAAGACAGATACTATATGATTTCAATTACAGTTGGGATCTGTGTGTTGAACTCACAGAACCAGAGAGTAGAATGGTGGTTGCTGGGGGCTGGGGGTGGGCAGAGGGAAATGGGGAGATAAAGGTCAAAGGGTACAAACTTTCAGTTGAAGATGAATAGATCTGGGGATCTAATGAACAGCCTGGTGACAAGAGTTCACATTCTGGTGTTACATACTTCAAATCTGCTGAGAGAGTAGGTCTTAAGTGTTCTCACTACACACATACAAAAACGGCAACTCTGTGAGGTGCTGAATATGTTCATTTACCCAATTGTGACAATCACTTCACAATCACTTAGCATGCATGTGCGCTAAGTTGCTTCAGTTGTGTCTGACTCTTTGCAAGCCTATTGACCATAGCCCACCAGTCTGCTCTGTCCATGGGACCTTCCAGGCAAGAATACTGGAGAGGGTTGCCATTTCCTCCTCCAGAGGATCTTCCTGACCCAGGGGTCAAACCCCCATCTCTTATGTCTCCTGCACTGGCAGGTGGGTTCTTTACCACTAGTGCCATCTATGTCTACCATGATGATTTATACCAAAATCCTTATTATGTTGTACACCTTGCAAAAAAGGGCACCCAGCCTACATCAGCCAATACACACGGTCTGCTATGGACTGGATGCTTGTGTCCCCCGTCATCTTCAGCTCAAATTTATATGTTGATGCCCTAACTCCCAATGTGATGGTATTTGGAGGCAGGGCTTATAGTAATTAGTTCACAAGAGAGGGGGCCTTAATGCTCTTATAAGAAGTGACAAGGACCTACTGTATAGCACAGGGAACTCTGCTCAATATTCTGTAACAACCTAATTGGGAAAAGAACAGATACATGTATACGTATAAATGAATCACTTTGCTGTATACATGAAACTAACACAACATTGTTACTCAACTATGAAAGTGAAAGTTGCTCAGTCGCATCCAACTCTTTATGACCCCATGGACTGTACAGTCCATGGAATTCTCCAGGCCAGAATACTGGAGTGGGTAGCCTATCCCTGGTCTCGCGCATTGCAGGTGGATTCTTTACCAGTTGAGCCACAAGGGAAGCCCAAGAATACTGGAGCGGGTAGCCTATCCCTTCTCCAGTGGATCTTCCTGACCCAAGAATCGAACTGGGGTCTCCTGCATTGTAGGTAGATTCTTTACCAGCTGAGCTACTCAACTATATTCCAATGCAAAATAAAAAGTTAAATTAATTTTTTTTTAAAGGGAGAGATGATCTCTCCCTCTCTGCCATGTGAGGACACAGTAAGAAGATGTCTGTCTGTAAAGCAGAAGGAGAGTCCTCACCAGGAACCAAATTGGCTGGCACCTTGATCTTGGACTTCCAGCCTCCAGGCTGTGAGAAATAGCTTTCTGTTATGGAAGCTTCCCAGCCTATGGCATTTTTGTGATAGCAGCCCAAGCTGATAGAGATGGGGTCACTGATGCCCTGGACATCATGAACAAGCTAATAGCTAAGATTTCTCATTCAGGGACCAGTGGTCAGATGCGCTACTCTGTGTATGAGCCATCTCCCTTGGTCCTCACATTAACTCCACGAGCCCAGCACTCTCAGTATTCCTCTTTATGAGCCGAGGAAACTGGGACATGGAGAACTGAAGTCAGTCACCGAATCAACGCAGCAAGTTGCAAAATCCGGATTCAAGCAAGTGTGACTCTAGCACTAGAAGAAAACGTGAGAATATAAAATTAATCTTGGCACGAGGACAGCCTTTCTAAGCACGAGACAAAACTCATGGAGGAAAAGCCTGCAAAGTTAGATACATAAAAAATGTAAGTCTCTGGGATGGAAAAATACCATAAATAAAATAATGGGAAAATGACTCACTGGAAAAACATTTGCATCATATGAGATAGGGAAACAAAGGATGATTTCATATATTTTTAATATCTATATATGCATTTATATTAGAGAAGGAAATGGCAACCCACTCCAATATTCTTGCCTACGGAATCCTGTGGACAGAGGAGCCTGGTGGGCTGCTGTCCATAGGGTCGCACAGAGTCAGACACGACTGAAGTGACTTAGCAGCAGCAGCAGCATGCATTTATATATTTTATATATTTTTCAAAGTCCTTGCAAATTAATAAGAAAAAGAACCAGCTGGTAGAGTAAAGGAACACAGGCTGTGAGAAGTTAATATCTAAAGAGTTACCGATGGGAAATAAAGTTAAGGAAAGATACTCCATCTCTGTTAAAATTAAAGACATGCAAATTAAAACTGAGATGAGATCATATTATTCACCTGTATGACTGAAAAATATACTTTTAAAAATTACAGCAGTTGTTAAGACTTCCCTGGTGGTCCAGTGATTAAGAATATGCCTTGCAATAAAGGGGATGTGGGTTTGATCCCTGGTCAGGGAACTAAGAGCCCACGTGCTGTGGAGCAGCTCAGCCCACGTGCCACAGCTACTGTGCCACACTGAAAGATCCCGTGTGTCTCAGTGAAGACCTGACACAGCCAAATAAATCAATAAATTATAACAAGTATTGCTGGCAAGAGTGTGTAGAACAAAGTACTTGCCAATACTTTGAGGGAGCATAAATCAATACATCTTTAGAAGGATAATTAGATATTATCTGTGCATGTGTGCATGCTAAGTCGCTTCAGTCATGTCCAACTTTTTGCAGCCCCATGGACTGTAGCCCGCAAGGCTCCTCTGTCTATGGGATTCTCCAGGCAAGAATACTGGAATGCGTTGCTGTGCCCTCCTCCAGGGGATCTTCCCGACCCACGGAGCAAACCTGCATCTTTCATGTCTCCTGCATTGGCAGGCGGTTTCTTTACTACTAGCACCACTTGGGAAGCCCTAGATGGGGATACAGTGGAAACAGTGTCAGACTTTACTTTTTTGGGCTCCAAAATCACTGCAGATGGTGACTGCAGCCATGAAATTAAAAGATGCTTACTCCTTGGAAGAAAAGTTATGACCAACCTAGATAGCATATTCAAAAGCAGAGACATTACTTTGCCGACTAAGGTTTGTCTAGTCAAGGCTATGGTTTTTCCTGTGGTCATGTAAGATGTGAGAGTTGGACTGTGAAGAAGGCTGAGCACTGAAGAATTGATGCTTTTGAACTGTGGTGTTGGAGAAGACTCTTGAGAGTCCCTTGGACTGCAAGGAGATCCAACCAGTCCATTCTGAAGGAGATCAACCCTGGGATTTCTTTGGAAGGAATGATGCTAAAGCTGAAACTCCAGTATTTTGGCCACCTCATGCGAAGAGTTGACTCATTGGAAAAGACTCTGATGCTGGGAGGGATTGGGGGCAGGAGGAGAAGGGGACGACCGAGGATGAGATGGCTGGATGGCATCACAGACTCGATGAACGTGAGTCTGAGTGAACTCCGGGAGTTGGTGATGGACAGGGAGGCCTGGCGTGCTGCGATTCATGGGGTCGCAAAGAGTCAGACACGACTGAGCGACTGAACTGAACTGAACTGAACTGAACTGAAGATATTATCTACCCAAAGGTAAAACACACATACCCTTTAACCCAGCAATTCCACTTCTGGAAATTTAATTTTACAAGTGTGTGAAGACCTGTGTGCAAGAATGTTTGTTGCAGTATGTGTGGCAGAGATGGGGAGGCATCCACCAAAGATCCCTGCCTCTCACTCCATTGTATAGTGCTATCTCTAGGGGGTGGTGGCCCAGCCAAGGACTACATCTCCCAGCACCCGCTGCGGTGGGGCCCTGTGGCTGGTTCTAACTCTGTGACCTCCAGGCCCAGGTGTTTACAAAGTAGGTGTGTCCTTTTCATTTTGTTTTACATCTACAAGCTAAATGCCAAGAACTCTGAGGCCTTGGAAGATTTAAAAGGGAGAAGGGGCATGAAGACCACATATAATTAGGGAAACAACCCCTTTGGACTATCGTGAGCAAGACACACACTTTTCTCTTGGGGTTTGTTTGTTACAGCAGCTGGCATTGACCTAATAACTGACTGTTTGTAACAGAAAGAGACCAGAAACAATCTACATGTCCATTGGTAGGAAGCTGGTTAAATAAGCTCTAGTGAAGTCAGACAATAGCTTGTTTTATGGCTGTGAAAAAATAAAGTGGATCTATAGCTATTGACACAGAAAGGAGTCCAAGATGTATTATTAAGTGAACAAGAAGCAAGACGCAGAACAGCGAGTTCTGTGTGTGCCTATTTACCTACAAAATGTACACACAGATCCCACCATTGACATGCATACACCATCTCTAAAAAGATACACTGTCAACTGTTAACTGTGATTACCTTGCGGGACCCGGATGGCCTGTAGTGTAGAACGGGCCTAATTTTCACCTTGATCTCTCTGTACTCATTGGATTTTTTTCCCTTTTGTAGTTTAAAAAAACTAGCTAATAAATGTTATGTTAAAAAGTCTCCATTGATCTTATTTAGGGAGAAGATAGCCTGCACGGAAGCAGTTTTGAGAAGCGAGGGGGAGGAAACATGTCTGGAGAAGCCGTGTCTGGAGGAGCCTGGGTGTGCGTCGAAAGCATGGATCTGTTAGGCTGGGAATGCACAGCTCCGCTCTCCAGAATCTGGGCTTGGAAAGGAGGAATGGTTACCGTGGGTGTTGAATGAATGGATTTTGCTGCTGCACCTACAGCTCCAATAAGTTTCTGGGCAACTGGCCTTCAATTTCTCAGGTGCCATCTGCGGGCTAGCCTGGCCTGACCACGGGGACACTATCAGGGCACCTGCTGGGGGTAACTCTGAGACTCTCACTTTCTCTCTCGGTCTGGGCTTAGCTCCTTCTCCACACCTAAGCCTACTTTCTGTTGGCCCTGGGAGTGGATCCCTAGGTCAGCCCTTCCCACACTTGAATATGCATTCGCATTGCCTTCGGGTCTTGTTGAAATGCAGATTCTGATTCTATAAGTCTAGGGAGGGGGGCGAGATTCTGCATTTCTAAAATGCTCTGCAGTGAGGCTGATAGGCTGGTCCGTGATCCACGTATGAGTAGCCAGGTGCTGGCCATCCTGGCACAAATTACATAGTTAGTGAATGTTTATGCATTAAATGGGACTGGCTAATAGATGTTGGGGGACTTCCCAGGTGGCTCCGGTAACAAAGAACATGCCTGCCAATGCAGGAGACGTCAGAGGTGCAGGTTTGCTCCTGGGTTGGGAAGATCCCCTGGAGGAGGGCACGGCAACCCGCTCCAGTATTCTTGCCTGGAGAATCCCATGGACTGAGGAGCCTGACAGACTATAGTCCATAGGGTCGCAAAAAGTCAGACACGACTGAAGCGACTTAGTACACAGGCAATGAATCGTGAACTGTAGATGATGTGAATTCAGAAACCCAGATTGGAGGCCCAGCTTTCCCATCTCCTGGCCTTGTGACTTTCATAGCAGTTTCCCCAGCTCAATGTGCAGATGATAATAAGGTGGACTTCCTGGCTGTTGTGAGGGCTAAGCTGGATGAACATGGAAGGGGCCCATGTAAACCATAAAGTGCTGTACCCACCCATCAAAGGGTTCCCCTTTCTCTAATTTCTCCCCATTAGTTTAAGTCTTTTTTTTTGTTCTTTTATTTATTTAGTTATTTTTAAAGTTGAGATATAATTGACATATAATAGTACATTAGTTCCAAGTGTGCAACATAATGATTCAACATATAAATGGATATTTTGTGAAATCACCATGATAAGTCTCGTGAACATCCCATTACCAATGCATAATTTATTTTTCTTCTGATGAGAACTTGTGAGAGCTACTCTCTTGTGCTGTGTGAGTGCTCAGTTGCTCAGTCACGTCCAGCTCTTTGCAACCCCATGGACTGTAGTTCACCAGGCTCCTCTGTCCATGGGATTCTCTAGGCAAGAATACTGGAGTGGGTTGTCATTTCCTCCTCCAGGGAATCTTTCCAACAACCACGTGGGATGGAACCCACATCTCCTGTGTTTCCTGCATTGGGCGGATTCTTTACCACTGAGCCCCCTGGGAACTCTCTTAGCAACTTTCAAATATGCAATATAGTGTTATTAACTATAGTTACTGTGCTGTAAGATTTGTCTTTCTGATTTTCAAAAAGCAAATCATCTGTTTCCTCATAAACTCCCAATACAGCCCTATAGGACTCCTTTTCTTCCCCAAATTCTTGAGAGAAATCTCAACAGCTCTGCTTCCTCCCCTCGTATTCATCCCCAACTTGTCACATCTGTCTTCTGCCTCCTCACCCTCTGAAGCAGCTCTCTCTGAGCAGTCCCATTTTGTCCTGGCCTTGTTTTGCCCTCTGTGGTATCTGAGGCATTATCCCAATCCTTCCTTCTTGAGGAACATGTTCTTTCTTGGCTTTGAGAACACAATCCCTTTACCCCACTTACCAGTCCTTCTCCTGACATTTCAGTTATTTTCCCTCTCCTTACCATTTATCTCTTTATGTCTCACTTAATGGCCCCAACAGCCACTAGTAACCCAGCAACACTCACATCTAATCTATGGTGGGGGTTTAGTTGCTCAGTCATGTCCGACTCTTGCAACCCCATGGACTATAGCCTGACAGGCTCCTCTGTCCATGAGATTCTCCAGGCAGGAATACCGGAATAGGTTGTCATTTCCTTCTCCAGGGGACCTCCCTGACCCAGGAATTGAACCAGGGTCTCCTGCATTGCAGGCAGATTCTTTACCAACTGAGCTATCAGAGAAACCCCATCTAATCTATAACTGAATCCAACTGGTAATGTCCCATCCAGTCTGTTCTGACATTGGTCCCTGCCAGCTTAGGGCCCATCACAGCTTCCTTTTTCATGGTCGGAGCTGCAAGGAGGAGCAGCTCAGCATCTTTCTTTCTGTAGACCCTGCTTGCCAGCATCCATTCTGAGCCAGTTTGCTCCACCAAGTGGCAGGGGTGGTTCCAAGGGGTGGCTTAGGAGACCTTCATCCTCCTTGCAGTCTCTGGAAGTCAATCTAAGTGAACACAGATGGAGGGGAAGAAGGGAAAGTACTGCTGGAGAATGTCTGAAACCAGCAGGATGGCTCCATTACAAATACCTGATTCCTGCCACTGGGGGCCTCAGCACAGCCAGCAATTCTGACATGTTCCTCTGGCCAACTCGCTCTCCCATTCTGCAAACAGCTTTTCAGACCCTTTCCATACTCTGCCAGTGATCAAAGCCTGCCCTTTGCTGCCCCTCTCAGCAGATGAGTTTGCAACATACAGAATATAGAAACTGTTAGAATGAAACATCTTCACTATCCTGCTGCCAAAAACATGTTTTTTTACACTGACCAGCCCCAGGTGGAGGATGGAGCTGGTCAACCCAGTGGCCTTCTGATACCAACTTCACCGCCCGTGGGGGGGGCGCGGCGGCCGGCGGGGGGCGCGAGCCCCCCCCCGCCCCCCCCCCCAACACCCAAACCCCAACCCCCGCCAACCCGCCACCCC